>NC_074716.1:50080568-50380568 GCF_947242115.1 Biomphalaria glabrata | reverse complement strand
CAACAACAAAGTCGACTGGTGGTGTCTGGGAATAATTCTTTACACTCTGGCGCATGGAAAGGTTGGTTCACTCTGATCAGGAGCCACAAACTATTTTCTTGCGCGCATGTGGGAAGGGAAGTTTTATGTTGTCCCAATAACATCTTCAAAATAATCTTTTCAAATAGGAAAAAAAACAACGAATATTTTATATTGAGTCTGACATAATAACAAATTTATATTACTACAAAGTGAATCACTATACAATAAATGTCATGATGTTATATAACTATATAAAAAATTGTAACGGTCAAACCAGAGTTTTCCACATGCCGCCAACGAGCTAGCAATCCCTTTCTCAGCAATATGCATCAACTGTTACATTTTTAGGAAAATCGTTACAGACGTTTTTGAAGATCAGCGTCCAGGCTCGTTCCGTTCCAGGCTAGTTCCAGGCTAGTTCCAGGCTAGTTCCAGGCTAGTTCCAGGCTAGTTCCAGGCTGGTTCCAGGCTAGTTCCAGGCTAGTTCCAGGCTAGTTCCAGGCTGGTTCCAGGCTAGTTCCAGGCTGGTTCCAGGCTAGTTCCAGGCTGGTTCCAGGCTAGTTCCAGGCTGGTTCCAGGCTAGTTCCAGGCTAGTTCCAGGCTAGTTCCAGGCTAGTTCCTGGCTAGTTCCAGGCTCGTTCCAGGCTAGTTCCAGGCTCGTTCCAGGCTCGTTCCAGGCTCGTTCCAGGCTGGGTCCGTTTGATTGTCAAAAGAGTTGAGCCGAAGGCTCTTCGAACTCTAGGCGTGTAAGCCTGCTTGAACCCAACCGTTCTGTCTGGAAGAGGTCCAAGTCAATGCCTATGTAAAACATTGCTATTTCCGATATATCCGGCACTTCGGGCGTATGGACTAGAATGAATGGCCGAAGGCCGAGTACACCGGGAACCCCCTCCATTTTCCTATATTGTACCAACCTAACCGTGCAGGACTCGCCATTAGTGTAACGGTTCCTTGAGGAACGGCGCATGGATTATCGACAGGGACGTGGAAGGCTCTCTTTCAACTTCGCACCGTGCAAAGGGAAAGTTCTTGCATTTCCTTGGACATTCCCACAAGAGTTTTGTTTTGCCATTCATGTAGCCTAATTACTTCAAGTAATCGTTTCCACCCGGGTGCCACGTTGAGGCAGAATAGCATACCCGGGCATGGCTGGGTCCTGGCTGATGTCTAGTTCCATGAAGTTCTGACTTGAATAGAGGTATTGTAAAAGAAAAGATCTTTTTAAAAAAATCTTATATGGGGTGTAACAGGAATAACATCTCCTAATAATGTAGCAGTTAATTTCTTTTTTGTTTCCAATATCAAAGAAAACAAATCAATCATCATTAATTAAAATGACTAATTGTTGTTTCTTTTTATTCATGTTTTTGTCAGGTAGGGCCTACAATAAAAAAAAGTTTCAACTTAATCCGAGAATGGGTGTGGGAGAAACAATGTGTACAAGCCCCCACATATTTAGCCACATTTCAGAATACTGAGCGATTAACAGATAGCTTATCGGTGTATCCAGTATATACGTTGATAAGCTATGTTTTAAAAGATATGCAAATTTGTTTGACCTTTTTAATGCTGCAGACCCAAATTCTTTAATCATTTCCGCTTGTAAATCAATAGTCATATATATCATTGTTCTCAAACTCGAACAAATGGACAACTAACTAGCCATGATATATCATAGTTGATACGAAAGTATCCAATGATGCATAAAGATATTATTATTATTATTACCACACAGGACCGTTGCCTTATTAGTTAGGGGGGTGAAGTTTAATTTAACGAACTTGACATCGTTTAATTTATGGTGAACATGTTCAATAATACAAATCTCCCATTTCTTACTTGAAGATGCCGTTCCAAGGTCAAGGACGAAGAGGCCTAATGACGGCCATTTTAGAGAAAGATGTCACCTTCGACTCCGGTATTCACGATGAGCACACCATAAGTTTTATTACCAAGGTATTAAGGTCTGAATGTGTGAACATTACAGGGTTAGCACAAGTCTCAGTTACCGGAAACATGGGCTTTAGTTCATACTGGGCTTGTTCAAAAAGTACCGGAAACATGGGCTTTAGTTCATACTGGGCTTGTTCAAAAGTACCCGAAACATGAGCTTTAGTTCATACTGGGCTTGTTAGATGGTCACGCAGTGTGGTAGTAGGGTATACCATCACTCGTGTGTAGATTAGATTCCAAGCTCAGCAACACTGCAACAGTCAATTAGATCTAGACTAATAGCTTGAAAAACAAACCTGACAAGGTGACTCTAACGGTCAGCTTGTAGATACTAGATATGTAGACTCAGGTGACTTCCCGTACTCACAATAAACAGATAAACCTGACAAAATGAGGTATCTTCACTCTTGAGGTATATAGATAGAGGTATACTGACGACGGACTGCCCTAGATCACTTCAACGGACGAAATAGTTCTGGATTCAGACACAATAGATATAGATCTATATATAGATCCAAGTTCAATCTAAAAATATCCAACCTGGCTGACAAAGCTAGACGCTGGTAACGGTTTCGAATTTTCTCTAATAGAAAGTCTAGATCCACTGGAACAAAGATGCCAAAATCCAGCTGCAGTCCAGATAATTAGCACAGACGTAGGGTAGATCTAGTAGAAATAAACGAATGTTAATCCAGTACTTCTCCAGTGTACTTCGCCAAGTGTAGAATTGTAGATAGATATATCCAGAACATGAGGTTAACTAGATTGTAGATCAAAATGACGCCCTGGCCGTCAGGGGTCGCCACATCTGTTGATGGTCTATTTTGTTGATGAGTATATATATGTTAATGGTGTACGCGAGTCCATATGACACAACAACAGAATGAATCAAGAATATACTTAATAACGCAGGCTGATAACTTCAACAATTTAATAAACAATAAAAAGGGCACAGTCCTCTGTCGTCGCTAGCCTAGCGTCGTCCTCTAAGGCGTCTTGTCCGTTATTCTTCTTGTTCATAATCCTACTCTGTTCTTACTCGTCACATTACTTAGGAAAAACCCGATTCACATCAACTTCTACGCATCTTGTGTCATTACACTATTAAATGCCTTTAACTTTCTCAATGGGCTATGATCCCATCGATTGTCTGGACCAGTTGGGAAGGGGGGTGGGTGGGGTGGGAGAATGGGGGTATCTGTGTGAATATTAGTGTGATCGCTTTTCACATGCCTAAAAAAAGGGCTTGTTCACTAAGGGCGCCGGGATCCTCAAGATGACTAATTCAACTTATAACGCCACATTTGATAGGTACGATTTCTTTCCCTTGTTCATACCAAACAAAATAATTAATTATCAGTAGTTAATTAACAATATTTTTTTATTTATTTTTGTTTAGTCAGGAATAAGAAATGGTTGTGTAAAATTTCAACTTGATCCGAGACTGTGTGTGGGAGAGATAACATGTACAGGCTTTCTACCAGACAGACAAGGTGAGTTAAACTTTGTAAAAAAGGGAAAGAAGAATATGATCAGACACTAACGTCGGTTAAGGTGCCAAGATCGGTAGAAAACATATGGACTATTCAGCTTCCAACTTACTTTGGTTGAAGCCTCTGTTCTCTATTTATTCTGGTCGGCATTTAAAACAATATGTTTAAACGCAGCTTTATAATGTCAGCTACCGCATAAACAAGTGGTAGGTTTGTTATTATTTAATAACCCAAATTTTATTCTGCAACGGGTTTTGTTATGTATGAATATATTTTATTTTATAATTGAAGCTGCTTATAAAAGATCCTAAAGAAAGACTGGGAGATGGTGAAGTCAAGACGCACGCTTTCTTTGAGGATATTCAGTGGGAGAAGGTCGATGCGCTGGGATATGACCCGCCATTTCCATGCCCAGGTAATAGGGCTGGCTGCTTGATTTCAAGATGGCTGGGTCATGAATACAAACAAATATCAAGATTTAAGTGTTAACTTTAACAATACAACCCTAGTGTTTTTTTTTCTTGTTTTTTTTTTTTGGGGGGGGGGGGGTTATAGACGATTAAACAAGCAAAATATATATTTTTAAAAAAATACTTCATAGGAAAAAAAAACCACCAATGAGTATCAAAGAGAAAGAACTGCACATTTACAGCCATATATCTTATCTTATCTTATATAATACAGACGTTACTTCAAAAAAGAAGATGATTACGTCCTACGCGTCATGCATTTAGTCATGCATATTAACCGATGACTTAAATTCTGCCAAGTCACTGGTTTTCCTGGCTAGCTCAGGCAACCCATTCCATGCTCTAATAGCACTAGGGAAGAAGGAGTATTTGTACAAATTTGTCCTAGCATATGGGACGAGGAATGTGCCTTTATCTTTGTGTCTTTCAGAGTATTTTATTAAATTTTGTTTTTGTATTTGAAGATTATAGTTCAGTGTTTTATGTATTATTGCTACTTTACTTTTGAGCCTTCTGTCCTGAAGGCTTTCTAAATTTAGTGATTTTACTAAAGGTGTTACTCTAGTCAAATGTGAATATTCGTTTGTTATGAATCGCACTGCTCTATTTTGTGTCTGTTCTAGTTTCTTAATGTTATCTTGAGTTGAGGGGTCCCAAACAGAGGATGCATATTCTATTATTGGCCTAACCAAGGTTAAATAACATTTTAGTTCTATGTTCTCATTTGATTTATAGAAATTTCTTTTAATAAATCCTAATGCTTTGTTTGATTTTTTTGTAGTTTCATCAATATGTGGATTCCATGACAGTTTTTCATTTATTATAACAATTTGATTCCCATTTCTGTAATTCATCTCTCTTTGTAATATTTCTGTATCTTGTGTTGTTTTTATTGTTCTATATATTATGCAATCGTCTGCAAATAATCTGACTTTTGTTCCTGAAGTAATGCAATTGCAATATCTCAAGGCTGTAAGATTTATTTCCCTTTTCTATATACAACAACAACAAAATTTCAACAAAAAAACAACAACAACAAAAGCAACAATATTTACATTAAAAAAATAAACACTTTTAAATTTCAGTGATGTCTTAGAATTGTTCAGTTTTCTTTGATGAACAATTAGCCTCAATGTAATCAGTTTATATCGGAACTCGAAGCAGAACGTGTTGGCGCAGTTGTCATTTTAACGCAATCATGGTTTTTGCTCCGCAAACCTTCAATTATTATTTTTAGACGCATTAGGCCTGTATATAAGTTAATTTTATTATCTCGTTAAAATAAGATTGATAAATGTATTTGTATTATCTGGTGGTATCACTGTAAAAAAGTTATGAGCAGTTTTTTTAAGTCTATTAGATTTTGTATTTAAGTTTGGTGTGACTTAAAATCATAGAGATTCTAAAGTTTAAAAAATGCCAAAAAAAAAAAAAAAATGGGAAACAATGCTTAAAAAAAAATCGCTGCAATTTTTCAAAAAAAAATAAATAATTCATGACTGAATGATGTCCGCTTCTGTCACCCACCAAGCCAACGCGATGCACAACATGCCAGCAGACTTGTGCAGCTCTCAGACGTTCATCCCGAAATGCGACTCGGTGACGGAGATCATTGACGACACGACGAATATGGCCAAGAAGTACGCACGACAAGTGTCGCTCTATCCCATGAGGCAATACGATTGCGAGGTACGTGTAGAAACGACACACAGAAATTTAAGTTAAAAGTTTGTTTTTTTTTCTGAGTTTTTCAATGTCAAAACTTGTTGTCTTTTGCTGCTGTTTTCCATACCGTAATGTTTCCCAAACTGTGTTACGCAGGACCCCTGTGAGGCCTGATTAGTTGTTCCACGAAATACTGGAATAATTAACTAGTAAGCTATCACGAGAATCATTTCTCTCCTAATCGACGATACCATCGTTAATTTTTACCTCATTAAATTAAATTAATGTTTAATTTTTTAAACTTGACTTTGAATTATATAAAATGAGCATGCACTTCCCTTTAATTCTATACCAAATACAACATTTTCTGATAACAAACAATAAAGTTATTGAAGTCCAATCATAACAGGGGGAGTGAAATAGTAATGAGCAAAATGAAGAATTCCTTCAAAACGTGCAAATATAATTACGGAGAGAAAGAGTTAATCTCTCAAAAAAAAAGATAGGCAAAGTGTTCCGCTAAATGCTCAGAATGTGCGAAGTGTTCCGTTAAGGACAAAGTTTGAGAAACACTGGTCAATACGGTATTTCACATGGTGGTCAAGATAAGAGGACTGGTGTGGGTACCTGCCATTGGTTGGAGAAAAACAAAAGAAGCTGGACGTTGTGCTGACCACATGACACACTCAGTAAAAAAAAAAGTAAGTTCCCCTATCTATAGGGCAGATGATGTAAAAGGTCAACTGTTTCTGTGGCCCACGGTTAACGAGGGTGTCATGTGGCCAGCACAAGGACCAACTAATGTCAGGTACCCACTAGAGTCCCAAATATCACGAAGTTGAAAATCCCAGTTTTCACCAGGATTCGAACCCGGGACCTCGGTTCGGAAGTCAAGCGCTTTACCACTCGGCCACCGCGCCTTCCCACAACCTCGGTAACCGTGTCCAAAAAAAAAAAAAAAGGATAACCTTTACATCATCTGCCCAATAGATCTGAAATAAAAATTTTACTTTTTGTTTTCTTTTTACATCATAAATAGTTTGCCTTCTTGACATAGCTTTTAACATTTAAGTCATGTAAGCTGACATTTGTGGACTGTCGCGAGCTTTAAAATGCTTCCATCATGTATTTGTTAGATTCCTTGAGATGTAGTCTCCTGAGAAAATCAAAAATGGAAACACGGGCAAAAATTTCACTCAATGTTACAATCGATTTAGTTCCCTTTTAGACTTTGCGGTATATGGGGCAGATGATTTAAAGTTCTTCTATTTCTGTGGCCCAAAGTTAAGAGAATGTCATGTGACCGGCACAATGACCAACCGATTTTACTTTCCCAACTAATGCCAGGTACCTATTAGAGCTGGGTGGATTCAGAGGCGCCTTAAAGATCCAGAAATAAAAAAATCCCAGGACTCGAACCCGAGACCCCCAGTTACGAAGCCTAGCGCTTTACCACTCAGCCATCAGCGCCTCCACTAACGACTTACATTAAAAAATTAACATTAACAGAGTCCAGACAACGGGATATACCAAAAATAAGCTAGCCATTAATATTTTTTACGCCATGTATAAAAATCTCAGATTCTATGCAAAAGCAAATCCCACTAATTGCTATGAGACTAACTTCAGCGAATTACAATGAACTTTGTTTTCCTTCTGGAGCTGTGAAACCTGGCACTACCAGAGAGTTATTTAATGCAGGAGCGTAGCTAGGAATTTTCCATCTTTGGTGACCGGGGGGGGGGGGGGTTAACCTCTTTGGGGGCCCCTGCATTTTTCGTAATATTAATATTTAATGTAGAAAACACTCATTTGGGAGCCCCCATCAAGTGGGGGCCCGGGGGAAATTTCTAAATTCTCCCCCCATCCTAGCTTTGCCACTGATTTAATGCCTTAAAAATAATAATAATACTGAACTTCATTAAACTATGAAGAAAGTAATAATGAGAATGAAAATATAAATATTAATAATAATGAAATCATGATAAATATTTAAATATCAATACCTATATTGTTCAGCTGACCTCTGACTGGGCTGCCTTCATGGCGTCTCCAAATCTAATTACCAGCGGCATAGCGTACGTCAAGAACTATCTGTAAGTAAATATTGTCTCTATTTCATTGACATTACGTTCCGAGGAGTGTCTGGAATGTCGTACGGTCGTCTTGATGGCCCCGGGTTCACACCCTGACCGCTGCCAACCCCCCCCCCCCCGGTCGTCCAGCGGGACGATTTTGAGCTTGCGTTTTTTCACGATAGTTAGCAGGTCATCATGGGGTCCGATCGCTGCAATAACCCTATCTCTAATCTCTTGGTTTAATAATAATTATAACTTTTATATAGCGCTACTTTCATGCTTACAGCATGCTCAGAGCGCTTCGGTCCATTCTCATTTGTGGACCAGTGGGGGGAGGGGGTATCTAGGAGTTGGTTTTCCGTGCTGCCTTTAGGCGCTCAGTAAACACAACTCTGCCCGAGTCGGGTGTCGAACCTCGAGCCCCCTTCTAGGTAGCCAAGACAAGCCAAGTTCAAGCGTACTTGGCTTCTCGACCACGCGGTCTTTGAACGTGATACTAAGGATCCTTCTGTAGCATCTCAATTTTATTGCTAGGATCCTCCTCTCTAGCTCAGCAGTCAGCGTCCAAGACTCACAAGCATATAAAAATGTGGCCATAACCAGGGTTATTTAACCATATTACCATATTACTTTAAGTTTTGAAAGGGCTGCTGTGGACTGTGCTATTCGGGCCAAAAGTTCGGGTTTCGTTCCTCCATCTGAGACAATAGTTTTTCTTCTTTAACAATTAACGAAGAATTGCTGGTGCCTGGTGGTGTGGGGTGGACTGAAAATAAATTAAGTTTGGAACAAGTGGCGCCCAACATTTTGGAATCTCGATGAAGGCTGGAATTTTGAAATTCGGGATTTTTAGGACGCCTCTGAGGCCACCTAACTCTGATGGATCTTTGGTTCGGAAAAGCTAAGGCGGTTGGTCGTTGTGCTTGCCACGTGACATCTTATGTAACACGTAACCGTTGCCCATGGAAACAGATGAGCTTTATAGATCGCAAGTCTGAAAGAGATGCTTTGCTTTCTTTTTATCCATTGAAACGAGACTCTGTGTCTTCATTGAATACTGCGTGCTCAGGTTTCGAAGAGTCGAATACCAAAACATTACGGGCCGTAAATACCACAGGCCGGAAATACTCCCACGGTCTGTGGGTTAGGGCATCACTGGTCCAACCTAATTGGGTAACATTTTGAAAAGTCCATCAGGTTTTTCATTACGTATTTTTGGTCAGATTGGAAACAATGAAAACTAAATCTAAATATCACATTCTAATCTGTCTTGACGTCATAGAATTATCTTGTATCTAGACAGACTTTATTTATTTATTTTTTAAAATTCTTCTCGGGATTTAATTGTATGATTGTATTTTGTATCCAGGCAAGTGCCGCCACCGGAGCCAGGGAGACCTTTGTTCATTGAGGACTACACTGTGGTCTACCCTCTAAGGCCTGCTGCCGATCCGGAAAACCCAGAGAAACGTTAGTGACCTTTTTTTCAAATAGATTTCAGAAAGAGAGAGTGTAAAAGAGAGGGAGAGAGAGAAAGAGTGAGAGAAAAAGAGAGAGAAAGAGAAAGAGAGAAAGAGAGAGAGAGAGAAAGAGAGAGAGAAAGAGAGAGAGAAAGAGAGAGAGAAAAAAAGAGAGAGAGAGAAAGAGATAGAGAGAGAAAGAGAGAGAGAGAAAGAGAGAGAAAGAGAGAGAGAAAAAGAGACAGAGAGAAAGAGAGAGAGAGAGAGAGAGAGAGAAAGAGAGAGAGAGAGAAAAAAAGAGAGAGAGAAAGAGAGAGAGAGAAGGTAAGAGATAGAGAAAGAAAGGGTGGAGGAGGAAGAAGATGACAGAAGAGAGGGAGAGAGAAAGAGAGAGAGGGAGATAGAGAATGAAAGAGAGAGAGGGAGAGAGAAGGGGAGAGAGAAATAGAGAAAGCTACTGAGGGGGAGAGAGTACGAGAGTATTTCCACTTGTTATTGTGTGTTAAAGTGCGGAGCGGAATAGGCGAACAATTCACGATACAAACGTTTGTATAGTATTTTAGTGTCTTTTTTTATTATCTGGGTAGTCGAGTTGTTTGTCCGCCTGGTCCTGTTTCGAGTCGGAGGTTACATGGTTCTTGCCCTGGTCAGGACTGTCCATTATTTCATTTACCTATATTAAATACTAAAATACTCTAGTTACTGTTTGTTTGTTTTTTTACCGAGTGCTGCCTTTGTAAATGCAACATGTGTGAATCATTCATTATTTCGACAGTTGTGAAGCTAAGTATTAAATGTATTATGACTTTTAAGATATAGGGAAGCTTTTCTCCTCTTCCCCAGGTCAAAAGTCCGCATATACATAAAACATTGAACCATAATCTTCAAATACAAAAACAAAATCTAATAAAATACTCTGAAAGACACAAAGATAAAGGCACATTCCTCGTCCCATATGCCAGGACAAATTTGTACAAGTGCTCCTTCTTCCCTAGTGCTATTAGAGCATGGAATGGGTTGCCTGAGATAGCCAGGAAAACCAGTGACTTGGCAGAATTTAAATCATTGGTTAATATGCATGACTGAATGCATGACGCGTAGGACGTAATCATCTTCTTTTTTGAAGTAACGTCTGTATTATATAAGATAAGATAAGATATTAACTGCAGCTTGTTACTGGGGCCCATCACAAACGCCCTAATGGGCCTAATTTCTTCACGTGACTTTTAAAGGAAGCACCTTCTGAGCCTTGCAATATACCTGGGCAGTTGATGAAAGGCTCATCTGTTTGTACGTTCGGGGAGGTGGGGTGGCTGAGTGGCAAGGCGCTTGTCTTCCAAACCGGAGGGTCCCGGGTTCTAATCCTGGGATTTTTTTTATTTCGGTCGTTTTATGGCGCCTGTGAGTCTAGCCAGCTCTAATGGGTTAAAAAAAGGCGGTTGGTCGTTGTGCTGGCCACAGGACACCCTATTTAACCGTGGACCACAGAAATAAATTATATTTACATCGTCTGCCCTATAGAACGCATGGTCTGAAAGGTGACTATACCTAATTACATTATACGTTGGGCTGGTAACAAGGGTGTAGTGTGGCCAACTCAATTACCTTTACTTCTCCAACGTATGTAAGGTACATTAGAGTTGGCTGGACTCAGGGGGGGGGGGCGTCCTCAAAGTCCCAGTCTTCGTCGAGATTCAAACCCGAGACCCCACGATTTGGACGCCAAGCGTTTTACCGCT
This sequence comes from Biomphalaria glabrata, assembly GCF_947242115.1. Taxonomy (NCBI): domain Eukaryota; kingdom Metazoa; phylum Mollusca; class Gastropoda; family Planorbidae; genus Biomphalaria; species Biomphalaria glabrata. Next base: position 50,369,689 of record NC_074716.1, on the reverse strand, counting down.
TGGCCACCACGCCCCTTTTGACTTCGAATGAAGATTTTGCTTTTCAGTTTCCAGTAAAGCTCCCAGTGAGGATAATGACGACTACACTCTCACTGACGCCAGCATGACAGATCGTGATACAGACAATGGTAATGAATCATTGCTGTTTTGTCTTAGATCAAAGTTGTCTTTTATTTTTTAGCGTCAACCAGCTAACCGCTCTAGGTGTCACGGATTATAATTGGTGTTTTGTCTTAGATCAAAGTTGTCTTTTATTTTTCTTTTTAGCGTCAACCAGCTAACCGCTCTAGGTGTCACGGATTATAATTGGTGTTTTGTCTTAGATCAAAGTTGTCTTTTTTTTTTTAGCTTCAACCAGCTAACCGCTCTAGGTGTCACGGATTATAATTGCTGTTTTGTCTTAGATCAAAGTTGTCTTTTATTTTTCTTTTTAGCGTCAACCAGCTAACCGCTCTAGGTGTCACGGATTTATTGAAGAGTTGCGTTATTCATACTGTCAATTAGACCTTTTTTTTTTTTCTCGCTGAAGTAACTTAACATCTGATGGTACGGAGATGGCTCTTTAGGAACATAATGAAGAAACATGGTGGTTGAACACATGTAACTTAGATATCAGTATCTGCAAGCTCAATTCAATGATATAAATACTGCATCCATGAACATGGTTCCATGATGATGATTATATATCGCGATCGAAGATAAACACTTCTCATTTCCTATGTACTCGAAGATGACTGTAAAAATCCTGGCGGCATATGTGGCATGGTTAGATTTCGTCAGTTGCAGATAGGCCTGCTTTTTCTCTCAGCTTTTTGTTGGACTGCACTCTTTCACGCTGGCGAATCTTCTTGCTTCGTATCTCGTGACTCCGACTGTCACAGGAGCAATCGAGAGCTAGTGCTTCCCAGTTGTGAATGTCGATATCCCACTCCTTGAACTAGCTCTTGAGAGTGTCTTTACAGTGCTAGTATTGACCTCCCTGGGAGCGCTTTCATGCACACAGCTCCCCTTAAAGAAGTCGTTTGGGAAGGCGATTGTCTGGCATGCGGACTACATGTCCCGCCCATTGAAATTATGTATCATAACACCTACATTTATGTATTTTTGAGTTGTTAGTCTGTGTAACTGTGTTACTCTCTCTGTTGTAACTTTTTTTTGACGTCGTATAAAAATAGATAACGATTCTGGCAAAAAGATGAGCGCGACAAGAAGCAGTATATTCCGGAGAGCATTCTACAAGGAGGAAGAAGAAGACCAGTCGTTCAGAGGTAACCAAGTAGATCTAGTCAGATTGATAAGCAAGTAGATCTAGTCAGATTGATAAGCAAGTAGATCTAGTCAGATTGATAAGCAAGTAGATCTAGTCAGATTGATAAGCAAGTAGATCTAGTCAGATTGATAAGCAAGTAGATCTAGTCAGATTGATAAGCAAGTAGATCTAGTCATGATAAGCAAGTAGATCTGGTCAGATTGATAAGCAAGTAGATCTAGTCAGATTGATAAGCAAGTAGATCTAGTCAGATTGATAAGCAAGTAGATCTAGTCAGATTGATAAGCAAGTAGATCTAGTCAGATTGATAAGCAAGTAGATCTAGTCAGATTGATAAGCAAGTAGATCTAGTCAGATTGATTAGCAAGTAGATCTAGTCAGATTGATAAGCAAGTAGATCTAGTCAGATTGATAAGCAAGTAGATCTAGTCAGATTGATAAGCAAGTAGATCTAGTCATGATAAGCAAGTAGATCTAGTCAGATTGATAAGCAAGAAGATCTAGTCAGATTGATAAGCAAGTAGATCTAGTCAGATTGATAAGCAAGTAGATCTAGTCAGATTGATAAGCAAGTAGATCTAGTCAGATTGATAAGCAAGTAGATCTAGTCAGATTGATAAGCAAGTAGATCTAGTCAGATTGATAAGCAAGTAGATCTAGTCAGATTGATAAGCAAGTAGATCTAGTCAGATTGATAAGCAAGTAGATCTAGTCATGATAAGCAAGTAGATCTAGTCAGATTGATAAGCAAGTAGATCTAGTCAGATTGATAAGCAAGTAGATCTAGTCATGATAAGCAAGTAGATCGATCTAGTCAGATTGATAAGCAAGTAGATCTAGTCAGATTGATAAGCAAGTCGATCTAGTCAGATTGATAAGCAAGTAGATCTAGTCAGATGGATAATGCCCTTAAAATAAATGCAACTAATTGCCCAGATTTTTAAAGAAGTTATGTTTAAATATTTACGTTTTTATTTTTGTAGTTTGTTTTTAATTCCCATTTCTTAATCATTTAAGTCAAAGTTGACCAAAAAGGCATGCGGAAGAAGGAACATAACTATTCTTTATTCAGTTTTAATGCTACAACATAATATGGGAACCATTATACCATAAACATCTTTAGTTCACAAACTTTTACTAGAAACGCCCTCCTGAACCCCCATCCCCCTCCCCCCCCCCAAAAAAAAACATTCTCCCACCCCCCATTCCCCCCTTTTTACTTCATTCTCCTCGGGTCTACAATGCATTATTTCTCCTAGTAAAAATAACGCAAGGGGACGGGCCGATGCATATGTGCGCTAGACCTTCGAGGCAGTACCCTCCTAACTTCCCAGTAGGCCTATAGATACATATGTTTGCCAAATCGTAATATCAGCATCGAGTTTAGTAAGACATCTTGAAGGGGGCCCGTTTTATTACGCAAAAAACAATGGTAGCCTATAACACTCGGAAGAAATTTGACCGTTCTTCGAAATCTTCAAATACAAAAACAAAATTTAATAAAATACTCTGAAAGACACAAAGATAAAGGCACATTCCTCGTCCCATATGCTAGGACAAATTTGTACAAATACTCCTTCTTCCCTAGTGCTATTAGAGCACGGAATGTGTTGCCTGAGCTAGCCAGGAAAACCAGTGACTTGGCAGAATTTAAGTCATTGGTTAATATGCATGACTAAATGCATGACGCGTAGGACGTAATCATCTTCTTTTTTGAAGTAACGTCTGTATTATATAAGATAAAGAACAGTTGACTTAAGACAGTTCGACACTTCCTAATCCGACGCGGCGCTGACATAATTAGTTTATACTGTTGTACGTGTACATGTTAGAATGTAGGTAGGTTTACATTGTTGGCCTAATTTGGTCCAATATCTGAAAGCTGAAATTATGTTTTGCATTTTTTTAGATCAATATATTTTTCGTTTTTCGACTAATGTTTACCTTTGAAAGTCGAAGAGAATACCTAATTACATTTTAAACTCAACTTGAACTATAGCTCACCTTTGGTAATCCGGCATTTTTTTGGCTAATCCATCACACCCCCACTCCACACCGATCTCGTAAACGTCGGATTATCAAGAGTCAACTGAACTTCATCGCCAATTCCACTACTTTGCCCATCTCTCCAGGCAATGTCTGCGCGCATAGTGCTTCCTAATGCTTAATTTTTCTTCATTCGAAATAACAACAAAACCCATTCCTTGCATCTCTCCGTCTGTTGAAATCAAAACTATTTTGCTAATAGAAGTGGGTGTTTTTCGAAAATTTCACTTGTAACATTTGTGAAAGGATGCATGCATACCCTTTGAGAAATAGTAACCCCAAAAGTTGTTCCTCTGTAGGGCCTTAAGTGGAAACAGTAACGCAATCATTAATTGCATGCACATTCAGTGCTCTGTTGCTGGCCTGTCGCCCAACCGTACTATTTAAAAAAAAACAGTTTCGTACCTATTTTTCTTTGTTTGTTGAAACGCCTGATGAAAAAGTATTTCGGAGCGCAACTTTGGCTAACGGTTAACGAGCAGGGTGTCATGTGGCAAGCACAACGACCAACATCTTTTATTTTCCCAAACAAAGTCAGTTACCCATTAAAGCCCAATAAATCCCAAAATTCAAAATCCCAGTCTTCACCGAGATTCGAACCCAGGATACCAGGTTCGGAAGCCAAGCGCTTAACCCCTCAACCACCGACCCCCACCCCTTTTTTATTCAATTTTCTGTTTTAAATAATTAAAAAAGAACCAACAATGTTCTGAGTGAAGATAACGTTATTTTTTCAGACCTTGACCCGTTCCTCTACGACGGCGATGATGGGTCCACTGTTGTGACACAGAACACGAGACTGGGCGGTCTCATCAGGCAGATGGAGCACAACTCGAAGAAAGAGAAACTAGAGAAACAAAACTTTCGGATTACGAACCAGGCAAGGACTATGAGGAACTTTAGAACCGAATCTTATCACTATGAATGACCAAGAGCTTGGAGGACTGTAAACTACATTTTACGACAGATGACTTGGAGTATTCTAGATAGTAGCCTACTATAAGTGCCGGATTTTAGCAAGTGGAGGGCCTGGGGAAGTTTTTGTGGATGTCCCTACCCTCTTCAAATTTCAATATATATATATATATATATATATATATATATATATATATATATATATATATATATATATATATATATATATATATATATATATATATATTAATAATAATGAACTAGCATTGTCCACCGGTAACGCCCGCCAGAAGTGTGTTTGGAAGTGCGTTTTAAAACTGGCCGTTCAAATTCAACATATACCTGAACTGACAGACCAAAAGGGGGGCAGTTGTATTGAAAGAGCTCAATCTAGGTGGGCGGGGTCCTGGCCAATGTTATTTAAGCGTTACGGTGTATAGCACGTAATAATAAGAAAAAATGGCCCCCGGGCCAAAACTATTTATAGAGCCTACCAAATAGTCCAATTAAGAACTGAAAAGAAAATGTCAGATAGTGTAAACAAGATTTTTAAGGTGGAGAGTTAGGGGCCGGGGGGGGGGGGGGGAGAGAATTGATACTCGAATTTACCGGCCGTTCAATTCAACGTAACAGATATTAGAATTCGCTGGCTCTGGGGTATCGTTTATTTGTGGGAATTTCTATTATTATTGTTATAATTAAAAAAGAAAAAAAAAAGGAATGGGGGGGGGGGGGGGGTTTCCATGCCAAAATAAACATTGTATAGCTTAGGAACTAATCAACGGGCCTTGCTGGTGTGTGATGCTAGCATAGAATAATGTCATAGTGGTGAAGAAAGAAATAAAGAGTTCTTGTACATTTAATCTCATTTCCCTTTTTTTTTCTTATATTTAATGAATATTTAAAATAATATTCATTTTATTAGACAGTTTTTCCACGACGTCAATCCGTGACTTAAAGTCCTACTATAAGGGGAAAAGGTGATACTACGCAACTAGACACCAGAACGTAAATGTCATGTGACTAGGGCAAAGTCAGTTTGGGGGTGAGAAAACACTGGATAAATAGTGGACTATAATATTTTAAAGAACGGTACTTCAATATGCCAATAGTAAAAGACAACGAGAACATAAGGGACTTGCAAGACAAAATACCAGATACTGAAGTCCTTCGAAGAGCGTGCCTGCAAAGCATCCACACAATCCTGATGCAGTCCCAGCAGCGATGGGCTGGTCACGTCTGCAGAATGGAAGACCACCGCATCCCTAAAAGACTCTTGTATGGCCAACTAAGCGAAGGAAAGCGCTCGCAAGGTGGTCAAAAGAAAGCGCTTCAGGGACACCCTCAAACCTTCTCTGAAGGCGTTCAGCATAGACCCGGGCACCTGGAAGACAGAGGCACATGACAGAGCATCATGGCGTCGCGCTATGAAAACTGGCGCACAGGTTGCTGAGAAAAAAAAGAACAATGCTGGCAGAAGAAAAACGCCAGAGAAGAAAAGCAAGGCAAACGACACTGGCTCCAGGTGGAATAACCTGCCCAGTGTGCGGCCGAACATTCCGGGCTCACATAGGTCTCACCAGCCACATGAGGAGGCATAAAACCCCAGTGCAAAGCCCTCAGCCCCCTGGATGACAAAGTGGTCACCATCGAACCACGATGGGCGAGACTATAGGGGACTTGCTTGGATGAGCGATTAAAAGATTTTAAATAAGATTTGAAATGATTTTTTAAAAGTGTGTTAATACTAAGGAGTGATTGAAGTAACTGTGTTAGCATTGGGGAGTTCAACAATAAATAATTCTAAAAGTTATCTGCTCTTTGTTTATACATTTTGACTTCCCCAGTTGTCGTTCTTCAAGGAACAGTCCAAGAGCGAAAGAAGATAAAGTGATATGAAGAAATATGCGGCTTACAACCACATTTCACTGGCACTTGGCTTACGAACATGGTCTCCAGTTTCACTGACGTTTGGCTTACAAACATATTTCACTGACGTTTGGCTTACAAACATATTTCACTGACGTTTGGCTCACAACCAAAGTTCACTGACAAAAACAGTTCAAGGACACTTGGTTTACATATTTCACTGATACTTAGCTCACAAGCAGAGCTTACTGACACTTGGGTCTAAAACACATTTTACTGACTCTTGGCTTACAAACATGTTTCACTGACACTTGACTTAGAAGCAAGGTTCACGGACACTTGGTTTAGAAACACAGTTCACAGACACGACTGACACACAACTTACACAGTTCACTGATATTTGGCTAAGAAACATGGTTTATTGACGCTTGACTCAAAAACATCCGACTGCAGGTATGTACAGAAACATATCTTCAGCATTGATGTACAAAAGATCACTTCAAGTTCTGAGCTCCTTTGTGCATTGTGGGAAGACTAGCAGAGATAAATTTACAAAAATTCTTTAGTGACATTTTTTTGTGCTGGTCATAGTCACAGAAAGTTCAGGCACTACCACTTACATCTTTTTTTTTTTTTATGTTGTGTAAACGGCACAGGAAGTACTTAGACCAAATGCTGAGAACCAGAGCCCCTCTATCTCTACAATGCCCTAGCAATTAACAAGACAAAGAAGTCTGGGCAGACAAAGAAGTCTGGGCAGACAAAGAAGTCTGGACAAAGAAGTCTGGGCAGACAAAGAAGTCTGGGTAGACAAAGAAGTTTGGGCAGACAAAGAAGTCTGGGCAGACAAAGAAGTCTGGGCTGACAAAGAAGTCTGGACAAAGAAGTCTGGACAAAGAAGTCTGGGCAGACAAAGAAGTCTGGACAAAGAAGTCTGGGCAGACAAAGAAGTCTGGGCAGACAAAGAAGTCTGGGCAGACAAAGAAGTCTGGGCAGACAAAGAAGTCTGGGCAGACAAAGAAGTCTGGGCAGACAAAGAAGTTTGGGCAGACAAAGAAGTCTGGGAAGACAAGAAGTCTGGGCAGACAAAGAAGTCTGGGCAGACAAAGAAGTCTGGGAAGACAAGAAGTCTGGGCAGACAAGCAGTACACCGATGTTGACATTAGTCATAAAGGTGCACACAAAATAAGATAAAAAAACAAACTCTCTCTATTAAGGTTGCAAACTTTTACGCCATGATCATTTCTTTACCTTTAAATAACTTCAGAAATATAGCAACAAAAGGGATGAATGAGAGTGTTAACATCATTTGGATGTAAGACAAGCAACTGTCAACTGTCAAAGGTTTCATTTTGTAACTTCTTGCATATGAAACTGTTTGCCTGAACAAAGAGGCTAATAAACTTAAAAGCGATACTATAGAAAATGAAAATACGAAAAACATGCATATGTCACCCTGCAGCAGTAAATCTTTGTTTTTTGAGTATAGAAAATGAAGCTAAATCTTAGATGGTATAGAGCACAGATAAGAGTTAAAACTTAGTTTATATAGAGCACAGACAAGAGTTAAAACTGATAGTTCATATGGCCTCCTTCAGTCACGAAGCGACTATGGATCATCTCAGGATCTACTCCCAAAGCCTTTCCTATGATTGGGTATAGTTGCAAGGCAACAGAGGTTTGAATTCAGAGTTTTCCTTCTCCTAGTTTATATAGAGCAGAGACATGAGTTAAAACTTTTAGATAGATAGTTTATAAAGAGCACAGACAAGAGTTAAAACTTTTAGACAGATAGTTTATATAGAGCAGAGACAAGAGTTAAAACTTTTAGATAGATAGTTTATAAAGAGCACAGACAAGAGTTAAAACTTTTAGACAGATAGTTTATATAGAGCAGAGACAAGAGTTAAAACTTTTAGATAGATAGTTTATATAGAGCAGAGACAAGAGTTAAAACTTTTAGATAGATAGTTTATATAGAGCAGGGACAAGAGTTAAAACTTTTAGATAGATAGTTTATATAGAGCAGAGACAAGAGTTAAAACTTTTAGACAGATAGTTTATAAAGAGCACAGACAAGAGTTAAAACTTTTAGATAGATAGTATATATACAGCACAGACTAGAGCTAAAACAAATGATCAAGACTACATCAAAATTTTAAAAAATTTACATTTATATTTATTAAAAATAAAAAAATAATTTTTGAAGTTTGTTTTTTTTCCACTGGTTTATTGCTTACAAATATGTTAGTGAAGAAAATAGAGCTTAAACATTAATTATAAAAATCAATTCACTTTTCTTGTCCTGTACATATTTTCATCTCAAGAATGAAGTTAGTTATACATAAATACTCTACATGCTTTCATTTCATCACAAGTGGTTTAATAATAATACAAGATTAAAGCAGAAAATATGATTAAAGCACCAATATAAATGTAATTATTCCATTTGTAACCAAAATACATACAAGTTCTTTAATCACTTAATTATATTACTGTGATTGGTGTCATGAATGAAGGTCACGAACCATACTTATCTTTTTTTCTTTTCATTATTTTTTGTTGGATATTCTTCCTCTCTATTACCAACTGTGAAGTTAACAATTCTATTATGTATTTTAAAAAATATCAATCCTTAACTACGGTACACAAAATTATTTTTTTTTAAATTGTATATACTGGATACAAACAAAGCAGGCTTTGTTCCAGTCCTCTCTGTGAGCTTTTATGTACACAAGATTAGTTGCAGTCTCAAAAAAAATCAATTAGATTTTGCACACACACAATAAAAATGTTTTCAAAACAAAGCTTACATAAGGGGAAGAACTGTACAATTATTGCCATATCTATCAATACTGCAAAATTTATATGCCTTTTAATATAAAACATAATTTATTATGTTAACTTTATGATTGATTCATCTGTTGTCCTTGATAAAGAATTATCATGCAAAGTATCAACCTCATCCCAGAATGAGAAGTGGGAGAAATGCCGTGTACAAGATTTGTACCAGACAGACAGAGTGAACTGATGTAAGCTTTGTAAAAAATTTTTTACAGTTAACAAACAAACAAAAAAAAAACGCTCTAGTACAAAAACACATGGCAATAATCTTGTCATCGCAGTGGCAAAAAAAATTCTTTATTTTTTTATTTTACAAAATTTACTGTACAATAACAGTAAAGATGAAAAAATTCGAACAACATTCACACACAAAACACATACACATTCACAACCAGCGCTTTATGAATTTGACTATAATTTACTTCTCGATGGCGACAGCTGAAAGTAAAAACTCCTTTCTCCCATTTTCTGTCAGAGTGTTACAGTAGTTACGCTGATGTTGTCAACTGTAGTCAAACTGAATTCCCATTTGATTGGATCAATAAAATTATCTTATCTTATCGAACACATCAATAAATTCTAGTATAAATTATGTATATTGTAAATTTAAATATCTTGTATAGACTAGAGTTAAAGAAAACCCATTTAAATATCCAGCATCTCTTAAAAATACTGTTCAAATGCAAATAGGAGTTGCAAAATAAAAATTTGCACACACAAAAAAAATAATATTAAGGCACATTGCAAAGGCACAAGATAAAAAAAATTCCAATTGTTTTTTTAAATCCACATCAATTTCATTCAGAGCCTCTGTGAGTGCTTTAACATGTCCAGGTTGCAGAACTATCAACAGCAGTAGATAACAAGTGTAAATGTAAACAAATCTCTGGTGGTTAAAAATAACTGTGTTATTTATGGCACACAAATTTGTAGATATTAATTATCAAAACAAAAGCAATATCTGAAAAAACACATGGCAAAACTTATCAAAAGTTGTAAAAAATGAAAGACATTACTGGACGGTCACAAAGTCAATAGTGGATAAACTTTGACTAACTTGAAGCAGAAATTTTGTAGCTAAACATTTTATATGTTTGTAAAAAATGAAAGACATTAAAAAAAAACAGCAAAATATAAAAATCCTTAAAAAAAAACAAGGGGAAGAACTATATCTTCCAATAATGTGCAAGTTATTTGACTTATTCAATATCAAACAAAATAATAATTACCAATAATTAATTGACTAATTGAGAATTTCTGTTTATTCATTCATATTTTGTTAGGAACAATGAATAATTATTTAAAGTATCAACTTGTTCAGAAAATGTGGGAGAAATAGCGTTAACAGTTATCTAAGGGACTAAACTCAACAAATTTAGCCATATCTGTGAATACTGAAGTATTAGTTTCCCTTGTAGCTTTTAAACAAAATAATGAACTACAAGGAATTAATTCTCTAATTGGTTACTTTTTTTTTTTAATACTGATTCATGCCTTGTCTATGTCAATGAATAATTGTGTGGAAGAAATTTACCAGACAGAGTGAGTTGATGTAAGCTTTGTAAAAAAAAATGAGATTCGTGGATAAACTTCAAGCATAAAGTTTAAAACAAAAAAAGGTGTATTGTTGAACACAGCATTCACAAGTTCTGCATTTTTTGCGAAAGTCTTTATTTACATTGTGGCTTTACAACACCAAAAACACACAAGACAAGCAGCCATGCTTCTTTGAAAAACATTTATAAATAATAAACCATTCCAGGTCTCATACATTTTGTGTAAAAAAAAAATTACATTGCAGATTGACTTAAACCTGTACACTAATTTATAAGTTACATTCAACATGAGAAACAAATAAGTACAATTATTGCCACACTGAGAGTAAAATTTCGTGTTTGAAACATTTTTACAAAATGTATTGCATACATCAATAAATTCTTGTATAAATTATATAAATTGTTAATTAAAAAATTGTGTAATGACTAGAGATTAAGACAAGCAACTAAAACATCCAGCATCTCTTAAAAATATTGTTCACGAAAATGAAAATGGGAGTTTCATAAATAAACAATTTGGCACAAAAATAAAAGTGAGAAGGTATGTGAATATTCCAGAGTTTTTGAAGATCACATCTATCTACATTGAGAGCGTCTTCAAGTGTTTAACATGTTCCGATTGGGGAATTATCAAACAGCAGTCGAAAACAAGGATTCATAAATGCTTATGTAGACAAGCATATGAAGGTTGGAAACAACTGTGTGATTATTATGTCAATGACAACCGTATATTAAATACTCTAATCATTAGTAGATTAGACATAGACAGCTAGTATTTCAAGAACTAAAAGAAGTTATCTAAAAATTACATTGATAGACTTGGAAATGATGCACATATCATCTCAAAATGTTGTGTGTGGCGTCTATACTATACACATCATTTCATATTGTTTTGTGTGGTTTAGTGCACATATAATCTCATGGTGTTGTGTGTGGCGATTACACATAATCTCATAGTTTTGTGTGTGGTCTCTGCAGACATTATCTTTTAGTGCGGTAAGCGAACATATCATCTCATGGTGTTGTGTGTGTGTGGTGAGTGCAAACATCATCTCATAGTGCTGCAGTCATGTGAGTGTGTACACTTCATTTCATAGTGTGGTGTATAAAATATGTACAAAGTTGAGATGTGAACACCGGATGTGTATAGAATATGTACAAAGTTGAGATGTGAACACCATGACATAGAGCCGAAAAAAATCTGCAAACTCTGTAACAGCAACATGACTGGCATTAGCAGGAACAAGAATGTAGGTCAAGATGTCCTAAATTCTATTTCATTGTATATTGTTGTGGAACTTCAACCTCTGGACCTGTACAATACAAACAATAGAGTTATTGAGCTAAACATACTGCATGGATTAGTTTATTTCAGAAATGCTTCTTTGTTTAGTTCATTTCAGAATGTTTGGATTTTTTTTTTAAATAATGATAACAGCATTTTTTTTTTCATTCCATAGATTAAGGATGAGTGCCTATTAACAACACCATTCAAACCCCAAGGCCACCAATATTTTTCACCTCATCTTATGCAGATAAAGATTTGTCCACATGGGGTCTATTTGAGTTTTCTCATTTTGTCTTCTGCAAAGACTTTTCCTTGGGCCTCTCAAAATGTCTTTAAAAGATAAGCCTTTAAGTTGATTGATGTTAGCTTCCCATGTCTTCCTCACAATATGCCCAATAGGATAGTGTTAGAATGGTCGTTTGGTCAAGTAAGTCATCTAGCTTTATTTATTCTATGCATGCCAGATAGGAAAGTGTTACAATTGTCCTTTGGCCAAGCAAGTCATCTACCTTTATTTATTGTATGTATGCCAGATAGGATAGTGTTAGAATGTTTTTTGGCCAAGCAAGTCATTTACCTTTATTTATTGTATGTATGCCAGATAGGATATTGTTAGAATGTTTTTTTTTGGCCAAGTAAGTCATCTAACTTTATTTATTGTATGTTTCAAATTTAATTTTTTTATATTTCTTAAATGATTTTCCATAGTACATTTTATGTACATGAGTTTATTTTATGTTATATAGGGAATTTAAATAGTTGAAACTTGACAACACATCTTGGGTATCTGACAAATATACTTTTCACTATCAAAAAATATGAAAAAATCACAAAACTGTCAACATTTGCATTTTAATATTATAGCAATAACTGCTGTAAGGTGCATCTTAAACTAGTGCTCTATTTGTAAGAATGACAAAGAAGAAATTTATATTTGAAGGAAAGAAGAAATACTGTTTTAATGAGTTGCCTGTCAAGAGAAGAAGAAATACTGTTTTAATAAGTTCCCTTAAATGAAGAAAAATACTGGTTTGAAAGTTCCCTTGAAGGAAGAGAAATACCATTTAAATAAGTTTCTTATTGAGGGAAGAAAAAAGAAATTCTGTTTCAACTACCTACCTAGGTCTTGATGTTCTTCAGTTTCAGGACTGCTTTTTGTAACGAGACCAGGATATGGTGGTGGAATCTCTTCAGGGACGCTGCCTTTGCCACAAACTACTGGGTACGTTTGCTGGGAACTAGTCTCCATTTCCTCTAGGGGTGGAGCTGTGGGGACAGTCATAATGAGTTCCTTGTTCCCTGCCATTGACTGCATCTGTTGCTTGTGGTGTTTTGGGCAACAAACAGTGCTGACAATAATGCCAATGAGACCTGGACGTGGTGGTGGAATCTCATCAGGGACGCTGCCTTTGACACAAACTACTGGGTACGTTGGCAGGTTTATCTGGGGACTAGTCTCCAGTTCCTCTAGGGATGGAGCTGTGGGGACAGTCAAAACAAGTTCCTTGTTCCCTGCCATTGGCTGCATCTGTTGCTTATGGTGTTTTGGGCAACCAACAATGAAGACAATAATGCCAATAATGCCAGAGATGAAAGCCAATCCACCAACAGTAGCTAAAACAACGATTATGCTCATTTTCTCATCACTGATAGCTGAACCTAAACAATCAAGCAGAGAAATATTTAAATTAAGTTAACAGCAAAAAAAGAGTAGGCTAAACTAAAAAAATATCAATTTTCTCAATTTTCATTGATTTATTAATTTTATTTTAATATTTTCATTAATTTATTAATTTTATTTTATTATTTTCTTTAATTTATTAATTTTATTTTATTTTTTCATTAATTTATTAATTTTGTTTTAATATTTTCATTTATTTATCAATTTTGCTTTATTATCAATTAATTAATTAATTAATTTTTTTTCAGAAATTTATTAACTTTTCAAAAATATTTTCATTCCCCGGTAACATTTTTATTTTATTTTATGATTTTCATTAATTTTTTAAAATAAATTTATTTCATTATTTTCATTATTTTATTAATGTTATTTTATTATTTTCATTAATTCTCAAGAAGGTCCCAATATAGCAGTTGTTTTCAATTAGGTAGAGTAACATTGAACTGTCACTGCAAGGCTGCCTGGTAGTGCAGCATGCACGCTGGACTGTCATTCGGCTGACTCGATGGTTCTGAGAGAGTTCATATCCTGCCCGCTGCCATCCCCCGTAATCCTGAGAGAGGTTTCGATGTAGATTATCTTCAATGTTATGGCACCCCCTGTAATAATGCAGTGGGTACCGAGTCACAAAGGTGTGACTGGCAACACCATTGCAGACTCTTTGGCCCACCAGGGAGGGCAAATTCCACCCACTGAACAGGCTGTAAGCTTTCATCAAGCTCTGGCTATAATTCAAAAAAACAGAAATGGAAAAGTGGTTTGAGTGCTGGGACAAGTCCCAAAAAGCCAGTGGAGTCTGGGAGTGCATGAGGCGCCCTGACTGCACTTCCCCGTGGTGGAGGCTGTCCAGGCCTGAGAAAGCTATTATAGCACAGTGCAGGACAGGACATTGTCCTGTTGGCTCATATTTTCTCGAGTCAATGGCCAAATTTTGATTCACTGTGCCCCTGCTGCGGGGAAGAAGAGGAAACCGTGCCTCATATTCTGTTTGACTGCCTCAGACTTGCTGATCTCCGTCTCGACAGGTCTGGGAAACCCAAAATAAATTCTCGACCTGTATGGCGACATTTATGCACTACCCAAGACAGCAGGGTTTCTGTCCAGGGCTTTTGCAAGAGAGGATTTGAGCCTCTCAGACCCTCACTCAAATGGAGTTTGATGATAATGATGATGATCTTCAACTCTGAAAGAACATCTGAAACATTTTCTACAAACAAAATAGCGTTTTTTTGCATCCTTACATTTGTTTGGGCAGTTGTTGCCAGCAATTTTTTAAAATCTGGGAGTCATTTAAATTTCCCTTACATGCCGCATCATAAAAAAACAAAAAATCATCAACTCCAATGGAATCAAACCTTCATGACTTCATAATGCACCTTGAACTGAAAATTGGAAGAAATCAGATAGCCCCACAATATGGACTGGAGAATTATTAATCATACTGTGCTCTATTTATTCAATGATAATATTATACTTCAGTCATGTTATTATTCTTATTGTACAAATCGTTTATATTTAATTTGTATTTAATTTGAACTTGTTCATCACTGGATCACTTATTTGATTAAACAGAGTTGGAAAGCATTTAACTCAAAGAAAATAAATTTTACCAGCAGATACCCATGCTGTGCTATGGTTGAAATAGTTTGGATAGGTTTATTTTGCCCAGAGCACTTTTTCATCCTTCAATAAAACAGCCTGGCTTTACACCCCCCCCCCAAACAACACGTTTTTGTGGTCTGCAAATTCTATATGACCCCTATTTGTCTTTTATTTTTGTAGTAACCTGATAAAATACTACAGGAAGACATGTCCTGATTCTAGGCTTTATTGAACAAGAATGACAAAACAGTTCACGATAACACATTACACACACACAAGCTGACCTGGACACCAAGACATTTTGACACACAAGAACAGATCAGTTCACAACACACAACAAGAAACACAACAATTTTTAAATCCAATAGCATGCAACCCCTTAATATAGATTATGCACAAACACTTCTTAGGCTCAAATAAATTAAAAAGAATTAACCAATTAGTCAATTAATAGCTGGTAACTTATTATTTTGTTTGATACCAACAAGGGAAATTAATCCTTCAGTATTGACTGATATTATCATTATATTATTATAGCTTTTATATAGCGCTACTTTCATGCTTATAGCATGCTCAGAGCGCTTTTGGTCCAATCTCATACTGACTATATTTGTAGGGTTAAATCCCCAAAATAATTGTTAATGCTATTTCTCCCACACACATTCTCTGATCAAGCTGATACTTTTAGTTATTTACTGTACCTAACAAAACATGAATCAATAAAAAAAAAATTACTAATTAGTCAATCAATTATTGGTAATTAATTATTTTGCTTGGCATCAAATAAGGGAAATAACTTCTACTTTATTGAGAGATATAGTTGTAAGTGGAAGGGTTCTTCCCCTTAGATAAGCTTTATTTTTTAACACTAAATGGGTAACTGGACTTAGAAGTGGAAAGAAAATGTAGTTGGTCATTGAGTTGGTCACATTTAACTTAAGTTAACAAACAACTTAGAAGCTAATCAACCTAACAACATCTACCTTAAGGACCACTAATAAGTCCAAAAGAGGACTTTATATTTGACTGACAGAGTAACTTAAGATTGATCTGATAAGTAAGATGCTTCTATGACAACAGCTAGTATGAGACTCACATGTTTTCACCGTAACACTGATTTTCTCTTGAGTGTCAGAATCATATCCAAGCTGGCAGTAGTAATAGCCCTCATGGTCACAGGAAACCCCATCTATCTTATATTCTAGCGTATTCTCTGCGTTCTTTTTGCTGAGCAGTTTCATTCGGTTGCCAATCAGGTCTTCTTTAAAAAAATAAAGAAAGCCGTAAGGTACGACCCCAGTGCCTTTTACGTTACACTTGAACTCCACTGGCTCCTGTAAGTTCAAAACAACATTTCCATTGTACTTGTTGACTGTAAAGGTAAGGTTTACCCCACTGGGTGCTTGAAAATAAAGGTAAATGAAAAAAAAAAAAGTAACATTAATGAGTACACAGTAAAGAACACATTGAATTTTCTCTTACGTAATATCAGATCTACAGATTTATTTCAGAAATGTCAAAAACAAGAAAAACATTAAAAATACTTTAAAAAAAAACAAAAGACAATACCTCCTTTAGAGCAATAGTTTTTCTCTAAATAAATAATGAATGTTAGTATAAAAAAAAAATGAAACATCCCCTCCTCTCTCTGAGACAGAATGATGGTTAAGCGAAAGCATAGATCTACTACACTTTATACTATTCCAAAGAATAGTAGGCCTTTAAATCTAGACTTACAAGTTGATGTTTTCAAGAGTGTGAAAGTTATTTCAAAACTGATGTTGGATCTCCAAAAGTCTTCTAGCCAAATTTAAATGTATTTCTTTTCCTATTTTGAAAAAAATGTAACAGTTAAACTAGAATTTTCCCAGTGTGGCCTATGAGCTAGTAATTCTTTTCTCAGCGATATACATCAACCATTAAATTTCTAAGAAAATCTTTAGAGCTGTTTTTTTGAGAACCGTGTCCAGGTTCCACCCTCCACCCACCCTCCAAGATTCAACGAAGCTCTGACTTGACATAACTATATCCAGAGTATAGCTTACAAATTACCTGCTGTTATGACTTCTGAATGTGCTGTATAGTTCTTTCCCTCCTTTAAGTCAGGGTAGATAACTATATGAAAATTTTCTCCATAGTGGGAAATTCGAACAGTGCACCTGGTGGTGTAGATTCCGTTAGATTCCAGGTAATTATCATACTTTACATTAGAGATTATACTTTCTGGATGATTCTGATGAAATGAAAATGTAAAGTTATATGATGTAGCATCCTAACAGTAACAGTAACATTTGGCTGAAAATTAACTAATGGTATTGTTTTGGTATTGTATGGTGTACAATGAAATAAACTGTTTATCTCCATAATTATTTTCCACAGTCTGACAGATTGTTCATTTTTCACATTCGTACATTCTACCCTGTTATGATTAAACTTCAGTAACATTTTCTTTTATATAATAAATCGTTACTTTTGATATATAATTATAGGAGAATGCATGCCCTTTTTATAAAACATTAATTCAAGTTTTTAAAACCACACAAAACACCCCAATAGAAAGAGAACTATATGGAGAGCTCCCTGCTTTGGTAACCACTTCTCATACATTGGTCTAGTCATCTGACCGCTCCAGCATAAAAATGAGGACAAAGAAGAAGAAAGAAAAAAACCACACAGTAATTTAATTCAATGGGGTCAAATCGAGGATGGTATAGTTAATTAGGAGAAAAAGAGTTAAGAAACATTTTTTTAACATAGAATGGATTATGAATGGATTATGTGTGCAATGAGTAAAACACAAGAGTTAGATCCCTTGGTTATTTCAACATTTTGATTGACAAAAACAAAATAATGCTCAACACAAGATAGACATCTAGTGTAGGGTTGCCGGACACCATCACACCTACAGGAGGACAAAGATGAGGGGCAAAACCTTAGCAAGGGGGACATAACAAAACAAATTATCTTATCTTCTTCTCTTATAGATTACAGACGTTACTTCAAAAAAGAAGATAATTTTTAATTATGTCCTATACAATTCATGTGTCAATCTAGTCATGCATGTTTATCAGTGACTTAAATTAGCGAATTTATTGGTTTTCCTGGCTGATTATGGCAACTCATTCCATTCATAAAATTAAATGCAGTTTGGTGTAATTGGGTTAGGTTACATTTATTCCAGAGTAAGATTCTTTTTTTTTTCTGGTTTTAGATTGGTTACTATTAGATTACACTATTCATTTTAATGGTATCATGGTCAGATTGGGGATATCATAATCTACCACTAATCCAAGTCTGTTGGTTAAGAAAAGAAGAGATCTAATGTGTAGTTTAATCTAGTTAGTTTATTGATAAATTGAATTTAACTTGTGTTGTGCAAAGTTTCTATGAAGTCTCATTAATATCCTTACAGTTATGTTGTTGGTTAATCCAAACTCATTCCACTTGCGCTGCCTCCGAAGGATCTTGAAAATCACAAGGCAAGAGAGAGTGTGCAATACTGAGATCCTTGCGCGAACGGGTCCGCCCTGCATCTTTACAGTCCTCAGACAACGCCGCCTGCGCTGGCTCAGACATGTTCACTGGATGGAGGACAATCGCATCCCAAAAGTCATTCTCTACGGGGGCAACTTGCGTCTGGCTCAAGAAAAACTGATCGCCCCCATTTCAGTTACATGGATGTAATAAAATGGGTCCTCAAAACAGTGAACATTGATATTGACCACTGGGAAAACATAGCTCTAGACCAAACTAGATGGAGAGACAGTGACCAAACAGTGAAAAAAACATAGGCCTCAGTTCTGGAAGAAAAGCAAGCCATACAGAAAATGGCCAGCTCCTCTACCACCAAAGCGAAAGCCACCTTAACCTGCGATATATGTGGACTGGAAAGTCTCTCCAAAATAGGGTTGCACAGTCACATGAAAAAGTGTTCGAGATGAACCACAGTCGTTCTAACACTGAAGTCCTGAATCTTTAAAAACTAGTATCAGTGCTTCTTTGATGAAACATCTTAGTAAAAACCAATGCTGTTAAACTGCTATACCAATTATATAACGCATTTCAGATAAAAGGACTATTCAAAGTTTACAACTCACACGAATATACAGGTTAACCCTCCTTAAGTATGGAAACAGATGACCTTTACATCATCTGCCCTATAGATCGCAAGGTCTGAAAGGGAAACTTTACTTTTTACTCACTATACAGGTGAAACTCCATGAAAGACATTCTCCTCAGATTTTACTTTGTGAGGAAGAACCTCTCTGTTTGGATAATTTATGTCTTCCTTTTATTCCCTACATGTAGATATCAGCAGAATGTAACCGTTATGCCCAGAAACGCAAAAGAATCAAAGTAACAGGTCTCTTATAAACAGCCTTGATCATAGAAACAAAAGAACCTGTCATCTTTATGCTATTTAGGAGTGGTTTTTATGTTTGAGTCAGAAGCTGTTAAGGAGTCAATTGAAGGATAAAATATAATAGTGTTATAATCCTAGTGGCGGACTGAAAGGGTTAATGTGTGTGCAGCCTACTGACACACATGATTCAGGCCAATCACACAGGTCAAGGGCTGTTGAACAAGGGACAATACTGCTAATGCACGCAATATGACCAATGTTATGGCCATGTGACCAAAAAGCCTTTACAGACGAGAGACAGTGTGTTAGAAAGGACAGTTGAGTCCAGGACGCAAGGCAGTAAGGACAGTGTGCTACAAAGTGAGTCCTTGAAAATGTAGCTGTACGAGTCTAGAAGTAGACAGAGAAAGACTTGTAGTGTTTAGTAGGCAGTTCTATTGTGTTAAAGCAGTGATGCCCAAACTACGGCCCGCGGGCCAGATCCGGCCCGCGACGTGGTTCCGACCGGCCCGCCTAAACGTCGGCACAAAATGTTGAAATAAAAAAGAAAAGGTTGAAAAATCTTTTTTCTCAATGTTAGGAACTATTCTTTGATGGAATTCATTCTAATCTATAGTCTTTCTAAAACAAACCATTACAAAAATATGGTGGCATTGTTGGTTTTAGCCGCTAAGAAAAGTTTGCTAGAAGTAAGCGATTGACAAAAATATTTAACAAGAAGTCAAGAAAACTAGTCCGCTGTCATGGAGGCTACAAAGTTGCTCAAATTTAAAGAATAGAAATGAAGCATACAAAATTCTTGCTACCTGTGATAGAATAAAATCGACCTGAAAAATAAAGTTGAAGCTGTCAGCCCTTGTGGCATGACAATAGCAAAATGAGTGGACGATGTTGGTGAAAATATCCATTTAAAACTAAAGGACAGAGCAGCAGATTTTGAAATTATTACTATTGCTGCTGAAGAGTGACACCAACTGGAACTTACTAAGCTGGACTTCCCTGCTTGAGAAATTTCGAGCAAAACAGACAATAGATTCCTACGCCTTGTTGTCTACAGAAACCTTGCACACTTCCGAAAACAATTGCTGGGTAGGATCACAATGTTTACAAGCACTTAATTTAGTAGAAAATCTTTTTTAGTTATAAGACACCTGAAATCCCTGTTACGTAATTAGCTTATAGGTGTACGTAAGTTTAATGGAGCCACAGGAATAAAACAATTTAAAATGGTTTATTCTTTATTTCTAGGCGCGGAGGCTGAGCGTTAAGGCGCTTGGCTTCCGAACCGAGTTCCCAGTAAGAATCCTGGCGAAGAATTTGATTTTAATTTCGATTTTAATTTCGGGATCTTTTGGCGCCTCTGAGTCCCCCCAATTCTAATGGGTGCTGTACATTAGTTGGGGAAAGTAAAGGCAGTTGGTCGTGTGCTGGCTACATGAAACCCTGGTTAACCATGGGTCAAAGAAACAAATAGATGACCATAACATCATCTGCCCTATAGACTGCAAGGTCTATCGCAACTATTCTCTATTTCATGTTTGTGTATCTTTTTGTTAATGTGGCCCGCGACACGAGTGTCGGAAATTAAAATGGCCCGCAGGCCGTATAACGTTGGGCATCACTGTGTTAAAGCATTCAAATTTGATGTAGCTAATTGTGTTGTATTGGCTTTTGATGTATTTGTCATTAAACTGCCACATTGTTACTTGAAACTCTTGTTGTCAAATTCTTGTGTTAGATCGGCTGTGTTGTGTTTAGCAGTGTTTACAGAAGGCCTGATTAGGAGAGAACGTAACAATAGTAATAATCAACAGAAGGAATTCCAGATATTGTTACATTATTTGCCTATGCCTGCCAGACAGAGGACATGGACCCCCATTCTATTGCTGTTTTAATAATAATGTTAGTTATCTTCCCTCGCTGGTTCACTTTATAACCAACTAGATTGGCACAAAAAAAATATAAAGCTTTGAAGTAAAAGCAATAAAACTTGGAAAACAAACTAAACAATCAATATCAGTGATTGTTTCATACGCAGTAGTATTATCTGGGTAATAAAGCATGATGGCCGAGTGGTACAATTCTCGGCTTTTGAATTGAGGGGTCTCAAATTTGAATTCTGGTGAAGAATTTAGAACGTCAGGGGTTGTTTTTTTAAGGCGCCCCCTGCGTGTGAGAAGTGGCGGGCAAGAAAGCAATGGGAAGACATCATAAAAGAACGGACAGGACTGACGTTGAAAGAGATTCTTTCCATCGATTTTTATTTGGGGATCTTCGGCACACGAGTCCACCCAGCTCTAATGGGTACCTGACATTAGTTAGGGAAAAGCAAAGGCGGTTGGTCGTTGTGCTGGCCACGTGACACCCTCGTTAGCTGTAGGCCACAGAAACAGATGACCTTCACATCATCTGCCCTGTAGACCGCAAGGTCAGAAAGGGGAACTGTACTTTCACTTTATCCAAGGCCAAAGACAGAGAGGAATGAAGCAAGACGGTTAACAGATCTTGTGTGGTGCCCCCGACAGTCCAAGAAACTAAGGGATAAGTAAAGTTGAGTCTGATAAACATAATAAGTAAAGGCTGTTAGCCACCAGCCTTAGAAATAGATTCGTTTTACGTCTGCCCCCCACAGATTACAAATTATGAACCTCTAACAAACGTCTCCGCATGTTACCCCTGAGTATACTCTGTAAAGAGAAGGGCCACATAAAGATTTAATTTAAATGTTGACCTTATTGAGGTACAATAAGAAATAACACACTTGGCCACCAACTAAAACAAGAAGTTCAATGTTTATGAAAGACAAAGAAAATGTTGAGCTTACCCCTTGCACATTGCACAGGCCTTGGGGATAGACAGACGCTTGACATGTGACTTCAATGTCATTCAAAATATTCTTTTTAATACAGAATATATCACTTGGACTTTCTGCAAACAAAGAAATGAAGTTTAATAATAAAGTTATTCACATTAACCCAGTCGCTCCTATTTCCAACTTGAATAAAAAAAAACTGTCAGCAAAGAGGGGTAACTCTGAATTTTAAAATTCTTAAAAGGGGGATTATACATTAGAGATATGGCCCTGTTTGTTTGAAAAAATTGTTTCAAAAATAATTTTAAAAGGGATAAACATTTGGTTTTCACTAAAAAAAAAAAAGTCAACATGCTCTAATTCTTGTTCTAAATAAGACATGATGAGATCTTCAAATAGGAAAGTTTAAAAAAAAACTCTTGCAAGCCTCCCAACACATTATCCTGCTGTAGGACTAATAGGTGCACTGTACTGCTGTGTGAGCTATATTATTGAAAATAAAACCTTCACTTTTCCACATTCTTGAAACAGTCATCTAATAAGTTAACTTTGAATTTATATAGGTTAGAATGTTTAACTTTAACAAGAAGAGAAAAAGTTTCATTTAAAAAAAAAAAGACCTTTAGATCTTTAGGGCAGATGATTTAAAGGCCATCTGTTTCTGTAGCTCACGGTTAACAAGGGTGTCATGTGGCCAGCACAACTGCCAACCACCCTTACTAACCCCCCAACTAATGTCAGGTACTCATCAGAGCTGGGTGAACTCAGAGGCGTCCAAAGATCCTGCAATTAAAAATCCCAGTCTTCACCAGGATTCGAACCCGGACCCTGTTCAGAACCCAAGAGTTTTACCGCTCAGCCACTGCGCCTCCAGGTAGCGGTAGTAGTGAACATAAAAGTTCAGGGTAAGAAACTGTTAAAAAAAGGGTGTATATTAAAAAAGAGAACAAGACTTTGGCAACAAATGAATTAAAGAATTTCTTTTCTTTTAAAAAACATTAACTTTTCACAAATACTTGTTTCTAGTCACAGCAAGTTATAAATATTTCATTCATACATTTTTGTTCAATTATATTGCCCAATTATTTTCTTAATACACATAATTTTGCATACTTACTGTACACCACAAATTTCACTGTATCTTCAATGACAACTCCATTAAAATCCTTAGCCTGACAAATAAAATCCATATCATCCGATGTACCAACTGGAGGGAAAGTAATGTGATATTACATTAGCTCCTAGGACATAAAAGCGTATTCCAAAGTAATATTAAACATTAAAAGAATATCAGCAAAAACCTATTCAATTTATATTTCTTTGCATTGTAAATGTTTGCCTTATGACACAGTTCCTAGCTTGCATAAAACACATTCTATTTCAGCTCTTTCAAAGCACAGCTTTCTTTTGCATCCAAACTCCATGCTGAATCTTTGACCGCTTGGTGTGTCTCACTATTTTATTATAATATTTTTCTTGATGACTTTTTTCTTGTTCCTCAAGCATTTTCCACTTCTTTTTGTCTGGGATTTGAGGACTGAGATGGTACAAGAGTTGTCCTCAGCCAAGTGAAGATCCATCGGGGCATGGAGCATTTCAGAAGTGCAAAGAGAACCATATATTGGTCTTGACATGACGTTCTAGCTTTACTGACAAACAGGTTCACTGTTTGTATGTCTCATTCTGCCATACTATGTAATGAAATCTATGTAACTTTCTAAGCTAAAGATCCTTTGAGATGATGTCAACATCCTTAATTAGATAAACATTTCAAATACTTCCAAGACGTGAAAGATCAAATTCAGAATTGTAAAATTAGTTAAGCACGGGGTCTACCAAAAAACAGCAAAACTAGGCAAGAGGTCAACGATATGGAACAACAATATTGGAATTTTATGTTTTATGTCATCGTGAGAGCATATTTTCATTCAGGTTTCTGACTTATTCTGTAGACCAGTGTTTCCTAAAGAGGGGGTACGTGTTGCACCTCATTAACTATGCTGATCTTTTTTTAAATACCTATTTATTATGTTCATTCTTCTCATAGATGCAAGGCAAGGCGTACTCAGTGTTACAAAAATTATAAAAGGGTACACTTTAGTCAAAAGTTTGGGAAACACTGCTGTAGACAATTGTTTATTGCTTTATTTATTGAATTATAACAAACTGTGAAATAAAAAATAAATACATAATTAAAGAAAGCAGTTAATGGTTTTAATTTAAATAATTAATTTGTTTTATTTGTACATGTTTCGGATGTTCCTTCTGAATTAAAGATAATTAAATCATAACCCAAACATCCAGGAGGATAGCAGAAAATGGCAGCCGGCAATCCAGTGCACTTAAACCATGTCAAGGCAGCCATCCATTTTCACCTGCTTCTAACAGTGAGAACAGACAAGCTAAAATGTTTTTTTTTAAATTTAGTTAATATTAAAATGTTCATCTTCCTGTTGGGAACTCTCCGATAATGAAAATAAAATACAAAGAACATTTTTTTTATAGTAGAGCTCTTTGCTAACTAGAGGGCCCACCATTAAAAAATAATGTTATATGCTTTTCTGCATGAACATTTTAAAAGTATACTATAGCCTACAAAATGATCGGAGCAACCGAGAAGCACAAAGGAACACAAAAATTACCAAGGGGGTAGAAGAAAAAATAAATAATATTATGAAGGTTAAAATCTGGGGGGAAAATAAACTTACCTGAAAGTATAGTGGATCTAATTTGCAGTTTAGTTGGTGAAAAATCATAAAACTCATAGAAGTCTAATTGGTAGGCTAATGGGAAGTAGGATTTCTTATCTTCAAAGAGAACCACTTTATCACCATAGTCGTCCATTTTTGATATCTCAGTGTTCAGACCCCATAAGTATTTTAACTCTCCGTACACATTACAATTAAGGCTTATACTATGACCGACAGGGTCAGATGCAACAGAGTAGGGACTGTCAACTAAAAACTGGACATATTGCTTTTGAGGCTGTGCTAAAACAGAACTTCCATCTGAAAAAGGAGAAAAAAAATGTGTGTATAAAATTCAGCTATTCTTATTCTTTAGATTAACCCTAATGAGAATGGCAGCTAGTTCATGATGTATTCCTGAAAACATGATAAATTGAGAAAATGACTCTTTGAACTGAAACAGACTGACCTGAGAGATTGAAACGACTGCTTTGAATTGAAACTGACTGACCTGAGAGTTTGAAATGACTGCTTTGAACTGAAACTGACTGACCTGAGAGATTGAAATGACTGCTTTGGAGATGCAGGCCCATCTTCCTCGTCTAGTTTTTTAAATCCCTTACTAGAAATAACAGCGATATTCAAACTTTTCTAAAGAAGATTTTGTTTGTGCTGACAAGTCCTATTGGTTTACATGTTTGGACTGCTCAAGGTTTTAGCTTGAACTTTCTCTGGAATTGATTTTTTTTTTTATATTTCATTTGCTCTATTTTGGCCTCTTGACCAAGTACATAATCATGTCCGACATATTTCTAGGGAATGTTTAAAACTTGTAATAAACAATTTTTTTTTAAAGCACTTATAAAAAATGCTATATTATTCAAACGTTGACTTCATTTCACTGAGTGAGTGGTGACATTTTTTTCTCCTTTCCTCTTTCAAATAGCTTACAAAGTCATCTTTCAAACTAAAATTTTTCAAATAGCTTACAAAGTCATCTTTCAAACCAAAATTTTTCAAATAGCTTACGAAGTCATCTTTCAAACCAAAATTTTTCAAATAGCTTACAAAGTCATCTTTCAAACCAAAGTTTTCAAATAGCTTACAAAGTCATCTTTCAAACCAAAGTTTTCAAATAGCTTACAAAGTCATCTTTCAAACCAAAATTTTTCAAATAGCTTACAAAGTCATCTTTCAAACCAAAGTTTTCAAATAGCTTACAAAGTCATCTTTCAAACCAAAGTTTTCAAATAGCTTACAAAGTCATCTTTCAAACCAAAATTTTTCAAATAGCTTACAAAGTCATCTTTCAAACCAAAATTTTTCAAATAGCTTACAAAGTCATCTTTCAAACCAAAATTTTTCAAATAGCTTACAAAGTCATCTTTCAAACCAAAGTTTTCAAATAGCTTACAAAGTCATCTTTTAAACCAAAGTTTTCAAATAGCTTACAAAGTCATCTTTTAAACCAAAGTTTTCAAATAGCTTACAAAGTCATCTTTTAAACTAACGTTTTCAAATAGCTTACAAGGTTATCTTTAAACCAAAGTTTTCAAATAGCTTACAAAGTCATCTTTTAAACTAATGTTTTCAAATAGCTTACAAAGTCATCTTTTAAACTAATGTTTTTAAATAGCTTACAAAGTCATCTTTTAAACCAAAGTTCTCAAATATCCATAGCACATTTTTTTAAAGGTTATTTAATGAGCTTTGAACTTCATTAGAGGAGGCCATGATTAAAAAAAAAAAAAAGTTACCTTTTCAGACCTTGCAATCTATGGGGCAGATGATGTAAAGGTCGTATGTTTCTGTGGCCCATTGTTAATAAGAGTGTCATGTGTAAGCACAATAACCAAATGCCTTTACTTTTCCCCAAATAATGTCAGGTACCCAGTAAAGCTGGGTGGACTTGGGCAACTTAATTATCTCAAAATTTAAAATCCCAATCTTCACCAGGATTAGAATCCGGAAATCTCAGTTCAAAGGCCAAGCTCTTTACCACTTAAATAAATAATTTATAGCTTTTATATAGCACTACTTTCATGCTTATAGCATGCTCAGAGCGCTATGGTCCAAACTCATTGTGGACAAGTAGGGAGGGGGTATTTGTGAGAAGGTTTTCGGTGCTGCCATTAGGCACTCAGTAAACACAACGATGCTTGAGTCGGGTGTCGAACCTCAAGCTCTCTTCCTAGGTAGCCAAGCAAAGTTCAAGTGAACTTAACCTCTTGACTATGCTTCCCACTTAGCCTCACAGAACACAATGTAATATTGTAAAATTAGTTTTTTCTTAAGCTCGTGCTAAATTTTATGTAAATGAATTACACTTTCAAAAAAATGGATGAAACCAAAAAGTTAAAATTCAAATAAAAGTGGATCCTGTACTTTTATCATAATAATTATAATACAACATTGAATATGCTGATTTGTTTGATTTTATGTATGAACCAATCTACTATAATATATATTGAATACTTACTAAATATTATGCCAACTTGGTAAACCAAAATTACAAACAAAAACAAGGCACACTTTTGTGTCATGGTTTCACCTGTCAAAGAAAGAACAATGCTCATTGCAGTAAAACATAGATATGACTTTAATTTCAACCCTTCAACCTATTTCAAGCAATGTAGAATTTAGTACTAAAATACTGAATTACTACAATCATATTTTGGTTAATATCCAACTCTACATTAACTGCGTTGCCGGGGCCATGTAGTATGCGCTCTGAAGTATTGTCTTGATGATCAAGGTTCCATCCCTGCAAGCCACCAACCGTTTTGGGACAAGAAGGTCTGACAATAATTTATAAAACACAAAACTTTTTATATTAGACATTTAGTTTTCAAATAAAGAAAAAAAAAAAAGTAAAGTTCCCCTTTCAGACCTTGTGATCTATAGGGAAGATGAAGAAAAGGTCATCTGTTTCTGTGGCCCACAGTTAACAAGAGTATCATGTGGCCAGCACAACAACCAACCGCCTTTATTTTTCCACAACTAGTGTCAGGTACCCATTAGAGCTGTGTGGACTCAGAGGTGCCCACTAGATCCCTAAATTCAAAATTGACTAACCTATACTTTGATTCTATAAAATACATTCCCTTCCTCCCCCCCCCCCCCCCCGAAAAAAAGTATAAATAATTTTTAGTATTTTAATGAATGGATGTTGTGATCAGTGGATGGCTGCATAGACTTATGTTCTCAGGACTTTCCTCTGGACAGTCCTGGGTTAGAACCGGCACACTGTCCCGAGAGAGGTTAGGAGTAGGATGTAACTATCTTCAATTCTGAAGGAACACCCGAAACACGCAAAACAAAAAAAAATATGATAGGTCAGATTTCTACCTGAGACCATGATAAATACATGCTCCCCACCCTATTCCCATAAATTATAGGCTAATGGATGACATTGTTCAGTATCTCTTTTTTTTCAATTAGGCCAATGGATGACTTTCTTCAGTATCTTTTTTTTTCAATTAGGCCAATGGATGACATTCTTCAGTATCTCTTTTTTTTCTATTAGGCCAATGGATGACATTGTTCAGTATCTCTTTTTTTTCAATTAGGCCAATGGATGACATTCTTCAGTATCTCTTTTTTTTTCAAATAGGCAAATGGATGACATTCTTCAGTATCTCTTTTTTTTTCAATTAGGCCAATGGATGACATTGTTCAGTATCTCTTTTTTTTCAATTAGGCCAATGGATGACATTGTTCAGTATCTCTTTTTTTTCAATTAGGCCAATGGATGACTTTCTTCAGTATCTCTTTTTTTTCAATTAGGCCAATGGATGACATTCTTCAATATCTCTTTTTTTTTCAATTAGGCCAATGGATGACATTGTTCAGTATCTCTTTTTTTTCAATTAGGCCAATGGATGACATTGTTCAGTATCTCTTTTTTTTTCAATTAGGCCAATGGATGACATTCTTCAGTAACTTTTTTCAATTAGGCCAATGGATGACATTCTTCAGTATCTCTTTTTTTTCAATTAGGCCAATGGATGACATTCTTCAGTATCTCATCTCATCTCTGCCTGTGGTCCCTTCTGGAGCATAGGCCACCAACCAGCTTTCTCCAGGCATCTTGGTTCTGGGCAAGTCTCTCCAACTGTCCCCACATCTTGCCCATCTGCTTCCAGATCACTGCACGATGTATTCCTGGGCCATCCTCTCTTCCTCTTTCCTCTGGTGTTCCAGGTTAGGGCTTGCTTTGTTATGTCGGATGCAGGCTTGCAAAGGGTGTGTCCTATCCATCTCCAGCGTCTCTGAAGGATATCTACTTCAATGGGCTGCTGTTTTGTTCTTTGCCACAGTTCCTAATTCAAGATCTTGTCTGGCCAGCGGATCATAAGAATCTTCCTCAGGCAGGTATTGATGAATACCTGGATTTTTTTCATGGTGATGATCGTGGTTCTCCAGGTCTCTACTCCATAAAGTAGTATCGGCTTAACAATGGTTTAAAGAGCCTAATCTTGGTGGTGGTGCTTATTTCCTTAGATCCCCAGGTCTTCTTCAGCTGATGGAAGGCTGTTCGAGCTTCACCAATGCGGGTTCTGACATCTGCATCTGTTCCTCCGTGGTGGTCTATGATACTGCCGAGATAGGTGAAGCTTTCCACCTCTTTCAGTGCCTCACCTTGGACTGTAATGGGTGTATTGTTGGATGCCTTTATCTTGAACACCTTGCTCTTCCCTCTGTTTATGGTAAGACATTCTTCAGTATCTCTTTTTTCCAATTAGGCCAATGGATGACATTCTTCAGTATCTCTTTTTTCCAATTAGGCCAATGGATGACATTCTTCAGTATCTCTTTTTTCCAATTAGGCCAATGGATGACATTTTTCAGTAGTAGCCTATCTCTTTTATTAATTAGGCCAATGGATCAGGATGACATTCTTCAGTATATCTTTTTTTACAAAATTGTATCACATTGTTTCATATATTGTTTTGAGTCTAAGAAGTGCTAGTGCATATTTCATAATCATAATAATGCCATTAATGGTAGCCTACACGGTTCATTCAATTGAAGAATGAAAGAGATCAAAATAAAGGGACATAATTTGAGGGCTAAAAATTGTGTCAGCTGTGGCCAGCGTGGGTAGACACTGCCACAGTCACAGTGCCCACAGTAGTGTGTAGTTTAGTGCCCGCCAATGCGAAAATTATCACAGAGATTGACAATATAAAACAAATAGATATAGAATCTATACAGTATTAGTATTATTATAGACAACTATTATAGTGACTAGTGAGTCTAATTGACTCTAATGGCACTGCTCTAGACTAGTCTATATTGACTATATGAGTATATATAACAGATAAATCTAGTAGAACTATAAATCTATCTAGAATATATTCTAAATTCTAGACTAATCTAGACTAGATCTAGATCCTACCTAAGGCCTAAGGCTAATCCAACAAACTATACGGTACTATTAAGTATCTTATCTTATCTTATATAATACAGACGTTACTTCAAAAAAGAAGATGATTACGTCCTACGCGTCATGCATTTAGTCATGCATATTAACCAATGACTTAAATTCTGCCAAGTCACTGGTTTTCCTGGCTAGCTCAGGCAACCCATTCCATGCTCTAATAGCACTAGGGAAGAAGGAGTATTTGTACAAATTTGTCCTAGCATATGGGACGAGGAATGTGCCTTTATCTTTGTGTCTTTCAGAGTATTTTATTAAATTCTGTTTTTGTATTTGAAGATTATGGTTCAGTGTTTTATGTATGATCGCTACTTTACTTTTGAGCCTTCTGTCCTGAAGGCTTTCTAAATTTAGTGATTTTACTAAAGGTGTTACTCTAGTCAAATGTGAATATTCGTTTGTTATGAATCTCACTGCTCTATTTTGTGTCTGTTCCAGTTTCTTAATGTTTTCTTGAGTTGAGGGGTCCCAAACGGAGGATGCATATTCTATTATTGGCCTAACCAAGGTTAAATAACATTTTAGTTTTATGTTCTTATTTGATTTATAGAAATTTCTTTTAATAAATCCTAATGCTTTGTTTGATTTTTTTGTAGTTTCATCAATATGTGGATTCCATGATAGTTTTTCATTTATTATAACACCTAGGTATTTTGCGTTTTTAGTCTGTGTTACTGGTTTGCCATGAATAAGATAAGTGGAATTAATTTGTTTTAGTTTTTTTGTTACTCTTAACAACTGACATTTTTCTGGGTGGAAAGACATGCTCCAATTTGATTCCCATTTCTGTAATTCATCTAGTTCTCTTTGTAAAATATCTTTGTCTTGTGTTGTTTTTATTGTTCTATATATTATGCAATCGTCTGCAAATAATCTGACTTTTGTTCCTGAACTAATGCAATTTGGTAAATCATTTATGTAAATTAAAAATAGTAGTGGACCCAAAACTGTTCCTTGAGGTACACCTGAGTTTACTGTTATCAGTGTTGATTTAGAGCCATTTATTATTACAGTTTGTTCTCTCCCTATCAGAAAATCTTTAATCCACTGATGCAGTGGACCATTAATGCCGAAATATTTTAATTTTTTAAGCAAACTATGGTGGTGAACTTTGTCAAAAGCCTTAGAAAAATCTAGTAAGATAGCATCTATTTGTTCACTATTATCTAAACCTTTTGAAAAATCATCAATTAGTCCTATTAGTTGTGTTTCACATGATCTATATTTCCTAAAGCCATGTTGGTATGGTGTGAGGACATTATGTTTGTCTAAGTGGTTTATGATGTTGCTACATATTATGTGTTCTAGGATTTTACATGTGATGCTGGTAAGTGATACTGGTCTGTAGTTTCCTGGGTCAGATTTTTCTCCTTTTTTAAATAGGGGGGTGACATTAGCTTCTTTCCAGTCCTTTGGTACTCTGCCCTGGTTAAGTGAAGCCTGAAAAAAGAGTATTTTGAACACTGGGGCTAGCTCATTGCTTAGTTCTTTGAGTAATCTAGCTGGAATACCATCAGGTCCAGAAGCTTTATTTGGTTTGGTGTTGGCTAATAGTTTTTGAATTCCATTTTCTTGTACTACTATATCTTCTATGTTGTTTCCTTGGTTCAAATTCAGTAATATGTCTTTGTCTCCTGGGGCTGAGAATGCTGATGCAAAGTATTTGTTTGGGATGTTTGCTTTAGTTTCATTATCATTATGTATTATGTTATGTTCATCTTTTAATGGCGCTATGCCTGTTGTTTCCATTTTCTTAGACTTAATGTATGACCATAGGTTTTTGTTGTTATCTTTAGATATTACATTGTTTATGTATTCACTCTGCAGCTGTCTGCTTACTTTTTGGGTTAAGTGTTTAATTTTTATATACTTTTTGTAAACTCTTTCTGCATTAGTTTCTTTAAATTTTTTATATAGGTTTACCTTCTGTTTACAAAGCTTCTTTAGTCTATTATTAAACCAGCATTTATTTATTTTGTTTGATGTGTATTTAGTTGGTATATGATTTTCTATAATGCTTTTAAGATGGTTTTTAATGAAATTCCAGAGGTCATCGACTGGTTGGTTAATGTCTTTTTCTAATAAGAATGTTTGTTGAAAGTTTAGTGCAGCTTGGTGTAGTTGTGTCAGGTTACATTTATTCCAGAGTAAGATTTGATTTGATTCATTGAGTCTCATTGACTATTGTCACTGACTCACTATAACTATAACTATTCAGACTGTCACTATGACTAACTATTGAAATTGAGTATTATTAATTTATTTATTATTAGATTGTAGTAGTCAGTGTAAAGTGTAGTTGTAGACACTGCCACAGTCACAGTGCCCACAGTAGTGTGTAGTTTAGTGACTAGACTAATAGTGTAGAATCTACTCACTCTGAAGTGTGTGTCGACTGCCAGATTGGCTTGGTTGGTTATCGATAAATTAGATATCTATATTCTATTTTGATCTAGATCTACCACTCAAACAAAAAAAAATGTTTTCTTTTGTTGCCAACTATAAAATATAGTTCTGAAAAAGTTCGATTGCGTTTGAAAATGTACATATTTTATTTCAACAATCCATACTACATTTACTAGATCTAGTGCAAATTATAGAGCAAATGTAGATTATTTCTAATTCTAGATCTAACTTTTTTTTGTCTTTGCTTAAGAATTAATATGTCTTAATAAAATGTTATGGATCTGTCTTTGTGTTTTGCATTTCTCCAACCGTTAATCATTAATGGCACAACAATCAATATAGGTTCAGATATAAGATAAGATAATTTTATTGATCCAATCAAATGGAAATTCAGTTTGACTACAGTTGACAACATCAGCGTACCTACTGTACAATAACAGTATAGATGAAAAATTCGAACAACATTCACACGTACACGAAACACATACACATATATTATAGATCTCAACTTTATTTCATTTAAATCGTAATCAAAAATTACTAAATAGATCTATTTAAAATGTAATCATTAGTCTATATAGATGAAGGTCTATTTATATTCAGTTTTTTCTATCACACACACACAAACACACAAATCTAAACCTAGTCTATATCAAATACCGGTACTAGATGATAGATCTTTACTTTTTGTCTTCATCTAGATCCATTACTGTATGTATGGGGCAAACCTGGAGATGTCTGATATGGCTAAACACATCGTGCCCCATTCCGCTTTTAGGGGTTAGCATATATGGGCTCAATTAGGGGGCCCTGATGAAACCCATATGTCGGGCCAGTAAGAGAGGTGATCATTGAGGCGTCTGAAAGGGCTTAACACATGGGCCCCATCTGGAAAACGAACATTGACCCAAACAGGTGCCCTTAGGGATGAACTTGGGCTCAGATAGGGGGCCTGACCATTAAGGGGGCACAGATTGAGAAACCCAAAAGAACTGTACAGTAACTCATGAGCTCTATTTTGGGGGATGAAAATTGGCCCAAACAACAGGGGTCCTAAAGGGTGAGTCTGGGTTCAGATAGGGGGCCCAGATGAATTCCGGATAAAACCCACGCGGGGTCAGTAAGAGGGATAAACATTGAGGGGTCTAAAGGGCCAAACACATGGGACCCATTTAGTGATTAATGTTGGCCCAAAAGGGTGCCCTTAGAGGTGTCGAGCCTTGGCTCAGGGGCCCAGATGAATTTCGGATAAAACCCAGTAAGAGGTGCGAACATTGAGGGGCCTGAAAGGCCTATATAGAATCTATATACTTATATACCTATATCATATGTCTCTATATACAGTGTAGACGCAGCTCTAGATCTGGCCCTACAATAGCCCTACAGTCTATAATAGCCTATATTACTCGAGTAATTAAATCGGAAAAACCCGCACACTATATATGGTCTTTGCGTGATTTTTCTATCTTCTCTGCTAAACAACTGTAACAAGCAAACTGACAGAGACGTGAGTCCCGTCAGTGCCAGAGAATGTCAGTTAGTTCAGGACTGAGTACAGTTTTTCACATGACCACGCTGACCCAGTTTCGATCTGCATGTTTTAACACATCTAATGCAGACAATCCAGTTGTCCACAATGGATCTATATAATAATAATAATAATAAGGCTTGTCTTCGAGTCCGAAGTGAGGAATGCAGTATTTCCCCTGGATGCGCAGCCCCAGCTTTGACCTACATATGTTGCCACATTCAGGGCAAGCATAACCATCTATAGGCATATATAATATAGGCGTCTTCTTTATTCCCTCCTATCCAGTAGAGGCTGTTATTTTAAATGTCCATAATCTCCTGAATGCCGCCCCCCCCCCCTTTACATAAAAAAAAAAAAAACGCCAACGGTGACGATCCAGAACTTTAATAAGAAAAGGGAAGAGAATGCCCATGGGTTCTAAAACCATAAGACTAATTTAAAAAAAAAAGAAAAAATATATAAAAATTACAATCCCAATAAGAGGAGAAATGGACCACAAGTGAGGAGAAATAATTTAACATAGTCGTTAACATTCGCACTTTTGACAGCATCCATTCTGACATCAATACCTTCATCACTACTGTTGTCTATCATCAGTCATGTCAGTAATCAAATAGTTAATTTTTTAAATTAGATTTCTCCCTAGATTTAACGCAATGCTTTCATTTTATTTCCTTCATCATTGGTGATGATGTCGCGATCATACATTTTCCACGTTTTTCCCCCTCTGTTGGTTTGCTTGCGAGGAGCAGCTTAATTTAGGATAGCCTGCAAATATATTTCAGGTGAAGCTGCATCTGAAGATACTGTATGGACTAACACATTTATTGATATGTCCCCTTTTGAAACTGCGTCGCAATTTAAGATATCTGTCAGGAGTTTTAGTCAGAACTAACAAATTAATTGACGTGTCCCCTTGTGGAGATGCATCAGAAGCAAAAGGAGTGTCAGTGTTTGGTAATGTTGAGCTGCAGTGTGCCCTTAGTCTTGCAATATTTATGTCTGGAAATTCTGGGTCTGCAAGCATTATAGGCCTGTCTGCTACGTCCGAAGGCAGAAATTCTTCCTCAGAAAATATGTCTTAATCTAGAGGCCACACACCACTAGTTTTAAAACCAAATAAAATATCTTGTTTTGTAGCAGAGAAAAGCCGTGCCTCCAAACTTCGCCAGCTGATAAATGGACAGAGTTTGCGCAGCATCTTTTATTTGCCAAGAGTCAGCAAGATTATTGAAGGCCACTTTCATTAGTCCTAATATAGTGCGGTCAAGTGGCTGTTACCTATGGCTTGTATGAGGTGGTAGGGTAAAAATATGAATGTTATTTCTTTTAACTCATTCTAGGGCAGCATATGAAAGCTGGCTTAGGATTAGGGGTAGATTTCAGTTGACCAATCATATTTTATAAAATGGTGCATAACTTGAAGAAAACTGTCACTGGTCATCCAACCAGTAGGATATATATAGGCAAGTCCAAGAGAGTCTTCTGGCGATCCAATCAACATGAAGTTTTTAAATTGCTTTCTTGAAAAAAAAAAACAAAAAAAAAAAACAGGTGGCAAAGAGTTGCTGATGGCTGAAACAATGCAGCACATTGTCACAAGCTAGCAACCTTCTCTTGAGGTAAATTGACCAATGTGCTTGATTCCACGAGGTGCATTTATTTTAGGATTTTTTTTTTGCACAGTCATCACACCAGTTTCATCTTAATTGAAGATCTGCTCACCGCTAATATTTAGTTGTTGTTTTTTTTTGGAAGATTCTTCTAACAAAGTGAAAAATGTGTTAACATTAAATTTGTTGAAAACTGTCGCCCGTGCCAGTGATGTAACTTCTGGTTGTCTGATTGAAAGTTCTGGATGGCGTCTCATAAATCCAAAAAGCCACTCTCCTCCAGCCATTCAATTGGTGGTCTATAACGCTGGGCATTTTATATTATTTACTATAGTCATTTTAAGGGCAAGGACACGAACATTTGTGTTTGTAAGGCCATAAAACATATTTGAGCATCTAGCCAGGTGCCAAAGAATTTTCTTGTTCTGCAGTAAATATCAGGCTGTATTGATAGTTAGGACACAGGCTATAGTTTGGTTAACTTTAACCTTTTTAAATATTGTTAATCAATGTTGATCGGGCAATTCTAATTTTTTTTGCCAACTTGTCGAACTGTCATAATCCAGGCGCTGTTCCTCAAGGGGCCGTTACATAAATGGCGTGTCCTGCACGGTTAGCCTGGTATAGAAAAGAAAAATGGCGGGAGTCTTAGTGTACGGGGTCTCTTGCCGCGAGTCTGACCCACCCGTCAAACAGAACAGTGTTCTCATTCAGGCCGGTGAGAGGGAGCTCTTGTTCACTTTTGGCCTAGAGTTCCAAGAGCCGAAGGCTCAACTCTACCTGACAGTTTAAGAAGAAGAAGTGATACCCTACTCAACAGCAGTTACATCATCTCTCATGACTGACTCTGGCACTTTACCTTTGTCAGTTTTCCTTTTATAAACTCGAGGCATTATTAACTGGAAAAAAAAATAAACAAAATCTATTTGTCATTAACTATGTTTTGACAAAAAAAAGAAAATTTAATGAGATCAAGCTAATTAAATTTTAAAAATGTAAAATAAATGTTAATTTTATGAAACAATGCTCAAGACCAATATCTTCAGCTTTTTGTCTTTTCTCTGAGATTCAAGTTCATTATTAATTTGCATTAAAATGCATGAACATTTATACAATTAAAATACATACAATTCTTTTGACCTAATGTCATTATATAGCAACAATCCTTCTTGTATACCATACCATAAACATTTTAATTTTGTGTTTTGCCTCTATTGTAATTTTATTTTTGTTTTTGCATTCTTTAAACAATATTTTTAGTTGATTTTTTTTTTTTGTTTTTTTTTTTAACAGATCGCCACATTTTACTTTAAGGGCAGTTGACATTAATCTTATAGATGAAGAATAGCCTATGTATGTAGTACATATGCTGTTCATTGCATTATCTTTTCATAAGCAAGCCTGCTCAAGAAGGTAAGAAGAATTAAATTTTGCTTTTAGATTACTGATCAGCATGATGAGATAGAATCAATTAAATGTAAATAAATGGTATCCCTATTTTGAAATGCTGGTTGTGAGCCCAGTATCTTCAGCTTTTTTTTTGTCACTGTGATCATTGTTTATATTATATTAGTTTATATTATATTAGTTTATATTACATTAGTTTATATTATATTAGTTTATATTATATTAGTTTATATTATATTAGTTTATATTACATTAGTTTATATTATATTAGTTTATATTATATTAGTTTATATTATATTAGTTTATATTATATTAACTCTAGAATAACTTTTCAGCCTTTTCAGCCAACTTATTTTAAAATTACCATTGAACTATAATTACAACATATAATATAGTTGTATTATTAAGAGGCTGTGATAAAATTAATATAAATAAATTGGACAAAATATAATATTGAATGAATTGAAGCTAGCTAGATCTAGTCTGCATTGCACTTTTAGCATAGTCAAATATCAATATCTCATTTGCTGACATCAATTCATAACATTTATATAAAGGAGAAGATGTAACTCAAAATTTCGAAATACCATTAATTTTTGTATTGCTTAACAGGCTTTAGAAGTTGCCTAATTTTTAGCACCATTTTTTCATCAAGGGCTGAAAATATAACGGTTAAATAGTATGTCCACATAGATGAATGTAAGGTCTTTTGATGTTTAATGGTTAGATTTTTTTTTAAATTATTAATACAGCTTGATGAAGATAGTTTTGTTACATGACTCTAAAATATTTTTACGTTTGTTTGTTTGTTCCAGCTGCTGCATGGAAGTCAAATCATGATCGCTTTACTGATGTTGAAATTATTGCCACCAGTCTTGAAGTCAGCCTGTAAAGAATGCTAAGAATTGAATGAAAATGCTGTCTTGATATCTTGTTTGTGCTGTTGTATTTGTCTTTTGTGTTGGCTAATTATTCCATGAATAAAAAATTTAAAAGAAAAAAAATAAATTTGTTACTTGTGTAAGTTTGATTTAAGAATGAATGATCAAAAATGTATCTAGTCTTCTTCACGAATGTCACAAAATCTAAATAATGAAAAATCATGAGGGTATCATGTGGCCAGCACAACTACCAAATGTCAATATGGTTCACAGACACCTGACTCACTAATATGGTTCACTGAAAATTGGCTCACAAACATATCTAACTCACAAAAAAAAGTTCACAGTCACTTGGCTAACTTGGTTCACCTTGCGTCACGAACATATTATAGTTCACCAACACTTGCCTCACCATCATAGTTTACCAACATTTTCCTCATGATCATAGTTCACCAAAAACTTGCCTCACTATCATATTTCACCAACATTTTCCTCACTATCATAGTTCACCAACACTTGCCTCACTATCGTAGTTCACCAACACTTGCCTCACTATCATAGTTCACAAACACTTGCCTCACTATCATAGTTCACCAATACTTGCCTAACTATCATAGTTCACCAACACTTGCCTCACAAACATGGTTCACAAACACTTTCCTCACTATCATAGTTCACCAACACTTGCCTCACTATCATAGTTCACCAACACTTGCCTCACTATCATGGTTCACCAACACTTGCCTCACTATCATATTTCACCAACATTTTCCTCATGAACATAGTTCACCAACACTTTCCTCACTATCATAGTTCACCAACACTTGCCTCACAAACATGGTTCACCAACACTTGCCTCACTATCATAGTTCACAAACACTTGCCTCACTATCATAGTTCACCAACACTTGCCTCACTATCATAGTTAACCAACACTTGCCTCACTATCATAGTTCACCAACACTTGCCTCACTATCATGGTTCACCAACACTTGCCTCACTATCATAGTTCACCAACACTTGCCTCACTATCATATTTCACCAACATTTTCCTCATGAACATAGTTCACCAACACTTGCCTAACTATCATAGTTCACCAACACTTGCCTCACAAACATGGTTCACCAACACTTGCCTCACTATCATATTTCACCAACATTTTCCTCACTATCATAGTTCACCAACACTTGCCTCACAAACATAGTTCACAAACACTTGTCTCACTATCATAGTTCACCAACACTTGCCTCACAAACATAGTTCACCAAAACTTGCCTCACAAACATAGTTCACAAACACTTGCCTCACTATCATAGTTCACAAACACTTGCCTCACTATCATAGTTCACCAACACTTGCCTCACTATCATAGTTCACCAACACTTGCCTCACTATCATAGTTCACCAACACTTGCCTCACTATAATGGTTCACGAACACTTGCCTCACTATCATAGTTCACCAACACTTGCCTCACTATCATATTTCACCAACATTTTCCTCATGAACATAGTTCACCAACACTTTCCTCACTATCATAGTTCACCAACACTTGCCTCACAAACATAGTTCACAAACACTTGCCTCACTATCATAGTTCACAAACACTTGCCTCACTATCATAGTTCACCAACACTTGCCTCACTATCATAGTTCACCAACACTTGCCTCACTATCATAGTTCACCAACACTTGCCTCACTATCATGGTTCACCAACACTTGCCTCACTATCATAGTTCACCAACACTTGCCTCACTATCATATTTCACCAACATTTTCCTCATGAACATAGTTCACCAACACTTTCCTCACTATCATAGTTCACCAACACTTGCCTCACAAACATGGTTCACCAACACTTGCCTCACTATCATAGTTCACAAACACTTGCCTCACTAACATGGTTCACCAACATTTGCCTCACAAACATAGTTCACAAACACTTGCCTCACTATCATAGTTCACCAACACTTGCCTCACTATCATGGTTCACCAACACTTGCCTCACTATCATAGTTCACCAACACTTGCCTCACTATCATATTTCACCAACATTTTCCTCATGAACATAGTTCACCAACACTTGCCTAACTATCATAGTTCACCAACACTTGCCTCACAAACATGGTTCACCAACACTTGCCTCACTATCATAGTTCACAAACACTTGCCTCACTAACATGGTTCACCAACATTTGCCTCACAAACATAGTTCACAAACACTTGCCTCACTATCATAGTTCACCAACACTTGCCTCACTATCGTAGTTCACCAACACTTGCCTCACTATCATAGTTCACAAACACTTGCCTCACTATCATAGTTCACCAATACTTGCCTAACTATCATAGTTCACCAACACTTGCCTTACAAACATGGTTCACAAACACTTTCCTCACTATCATAGTTCACCAACACTTGCCTCACTATCATAGTTCACCAACACTTGCCTCACTATCATAGTTCACAAACACTTGCCTCACAAACATAGTTCACAAACACTTGCCTCACAAACATAGTTCACCAACACTTGCCTCACAAACATAGTTCACCAACATTTGCCTCACAAACATAGTTCACAAACACTTGCCTCACTATCATAGTTCACCAACACTTGCCTCACTATCGTAGTTCACCAACACTTGCCTCACTATCATAGTTCACAAACACTTGCCTCACTATCATAGTTCACCAATACTTGCCTAACTATCATAGTTCACCAACACTTGCCTCACAAACATGGTTCACAAACACTTTCCTCACTATCATAGTTCACCAACACTTGCCTCACTATCATAGTTCACCAACACTTGCCTCACTATCATGGTTCACCAACACTTGCCTCACTATCATAGTTCACCAACACTTGCCTCACTATCATGGTTCACCAACACTTGCCTCACTATCATATTTCACCAACATTTTCCTCATGAACATAGTTCACCAACACTTTCCTCACTATCATAGTTCACCAACACTTGCCTCACAAACATGGTTCACCAACACTTGCCTCACTATCATAGTTCACAAACACTTGCCTCACTATCATAGTTCACCAACACTTGCCTCACTATCATAGTTAACCAACACTTGCCTCACTATCATAGTTCACCAACACTTGCCTCACTATCATGGTTCACCAACACTTGCCTCACTATCATAGTTCACCAACACTTGCCTCACTATCATATTTCACCAACATTTTCCTCATGAACATAGTTCACCAACACTTGCCTAACTATCATAGTTCACCAACACTTGCCTCACAAACATGGTTCACCAACACTTGCCTCACTATCATATTTCACCAACATTTTCCTCACTATCATAGTTCACCAACACTTGCCTCACAAACATAGTTCACAAACACTTGTCTCACTATCATAGTTCACCAACACTTGCCTCACAAACATAGTTCACCAACACTTGCCTCACAAACATAGTTCACAAACACTTGCCTCACTATCATAGTTCACAAACACTTGCCTCACTATCATAGTTCACCAACACTTGCCTCACTATCATAGTTCACCAACACTTGCCTCACTATCATAGTTCACCAACACTTGCCTCACTATAATGGTTCACGAACACTTGCCTCACTATCATAGTTCACCAACACTTGCCTCACTATCATATTTCACCAACATTTTCCTCATGAACATAGTTCACCAACACTTTCCTCACTATCATAGTTCACCAACACTTGCCTCACAAACATGGTTCACCAACACTTGCCTCACTATCATAGTTCACAAACACTTGCCTCACTATCATAGTTCACCAACACTTGCCTCACTATCATAGTTCACCAACACTTGCCTCACTATCATAGTTCACCAACACTTGCCTCACTATCATGGTTCACCAACACTTGCCTCACTATCATAGTTCACCAACACTTGCCTCACTATCATATTTCACCAACATTTTCCTCATGAACATAGTTCACCAACACTTGCCTAACTATCATAGTTCACCAACACTTGCCTCACAAACATGGTTCACCAACACTTGCCTCACTATCATAGTTCACAAACACTTGCCTCACTAACATGGTTCACCAACACTTGCCTCACAAACATGGTTCACCAACACTTGCCTCACTATCATAGTTCACAAACACTTGCCTCACAAACATAGTTCACAAACACTTGCCTCACAAACATAGTTCACCAACACTTGCCTCACAAACATAGTTCACCAACATTTGCCTCACAAACATAGTTCACAAACACTTGCCTCACTATCATAGTTCACCAACACTTGCCTCACTATCGTAGTTCACCAACACTTGCCTCACTATCATAGTTCACAAACACTTGCCTCACTATCATAGTTCACCAATACTTGCCTAACTATCATAGTTCACCAACACTTGCCTCACAAACATGGTTCACAAACACTTTCCTCACTATCATAGTTCACCAACACTTGCCTCACTATCATAGTTCACCAACACTTGCCTCACTATCATGGTTCACCAACACTTGCCTCACTATCATAGTTCACCAACACTTGCCTCACTATCATATTTCACCAACATTTTCCTCATGAACATAGTTCACCAACACTTGCCTAACTATCATAGTTCACCAACACTTGCCTCACAAACATGGTTCACCAACACTTGCCTCACTATCATAGTTCACAAACACTTGCCTCACTAACATGGTTCACCAACACTTGCCTCACAAACATGGTTCACCAACACTTGCCTCACGAACATGGTTCACAGACAATTAAGTCTTTTTGCTTACCTTGATTCATGTTTTGGTAGAATACAATACACAAGAAAGACCTATCAATTTCATAATACATCCCAATCGATTGGTCTTATGTATTACAGACGTTTCTTTAAAAAATAGAAGATAATTATGCCCTATGCATTTCATGTGTCAATCTAGTCAAGCATGTTAATCAATGACTCAAAACATTAGGCTATAATATCTTAATTGGCCCAGACTTTTTTTTTTTATAGAAAAGCTCATTGAGTAACTAAATAACAAGCAATTAATAAAGATTTCTTCTAAAGCAAGACACAGACTCTCCAAAAGATATTATTAATATAAAAATTTATTTTGTACTTCAGATTAAATTAGAATTTGAATTTTACATCTTTACAGAGGAATGTTCCAAATGTTAAGAGGTGTATGTTTTGATTCAGAGATGAATGGACAAAATATACAAATATTTGTAAAGAAATTTACAATCTTTCAAAATTCATTCAGAAACATTAAATTGTACTGATCTTGTGCCAGAAAATACAAAGATCTTGGAATATTTTTCTGATTACTACAAACTTAACTCTTTCTCTCCGTAATTATTTTTCCACATTTTGAAGGAATTCTTCATTTGCTTATTACTATTTCACTACCCCTGTTATGATTGGGCTTCAATAGCTTTGTCATTGGTTTTCAGAAAATGTTTTAGTTGGTCTAGAATTAAAGGGGAATGCATGCTCTTTTTATATAATTCAAAGCCAAGTTTAAAAAATTAAACATTAATTTAATTTACTGAGGAAAAAATCAACGATGGTATCGTCGATTAGAAGAGAAAGAGTTAATAAGGGCGCCAAAAAAACAACAACAAAAGGCACAATTTTAAATGAAACTTCTTGATCAAATTAAAATGTAACAAAAAAGCAAAGAAACAAATTATCCAATAATAGACAATGTACACTCTTTTTTTTTTTTAGTTAACAATCAGATGTATGTACAGAAATATATCTTTAAGCATTTATGTACACAAGTCAAGATCACTGAAATGATAAGCACATGGTAGAGTTCAGAGTTTATCTGTGATTTGTGGGAAGACTTAACAAACACCCCCCACCCCCCAAAAAAAAAAACAGCGATTGTTTTTTGTGTGCTGGTCATAAAAATTTCAGCCATCAACACTCACCTATATTGTGTAAAGGGCAAAGGAATATGATTATAGGCCACAGGAAGTAACGACTGAATTCTGAGAATTAGCCATGGAGTGCCTGAAAGAAAGGCCTCCAAGTAAGAGGATTATAGGCCACAGGAAGTAACTAGACTGAATTCTGAGAATTAGAGCCATGGAGTGCCTAAAAGAAAGGCCTCCAAGTAAGAAGAGGATGATCATCTCTACAATGCCCTAACCATTAACAAAGAAGTCTGGGCAGACAAAGGGGCAGACAAAGATGCAGTCCAATGAGGTTGACATAAGTAAAAAAAAAAAAAGTACCAAAACAAAAAGATAAAAAATAACTTTTCTCCATTAAAAGTTTCAACTTTTATGTTAAAGCAAATCTCAACCATAAATAGGAAATCAAACAAGTTGTACTTTTTTTTTTTTGTTCTATTTAATAAACACAACTAAAGCTAACTAATTCCACTAATTTTTTTTTTTTACCTATAAATAATTTCAGAAATAGAGAAATAAAAAAGATTAATAGCCAAAAATATCTATTGATCTAAGACAAACACCTACTTTACTATATGTGAGAGAACAATCAAAAGGTGACTTAGTAGCTTTTTAAGGTATATTAAACTACTTCCTGCTGGGAGAGGCTAATAAATAGATAATAAATGTATACAATGAAGTTAACACTGAGCTAGATAGTATATAAAGACCTAAGAGAAAAA
The DNA here is from genome assembly GCF_947242115.1 of Biomphalaria glabrata. Lineage (NCBI taxonomy): Eukaryota > Metazoa > Mollusca > Gastropoda > Planorbidae > Biomphalaria > Biomphalaria glabrata. The sequence goes on along the minus strand of NC_074716.1, from coordinate 50,324,862 downwards.
ACTCAACTAGATAGTATATAAGGATTTCAGAGCCAAAGCTCAACTAGATATAAGGACCTCAGGTATAAAACTCTAAGATAGTATATAAGGACCTCAGGTATAAAACTCTAAGACAGTATATAAGAACCTCAGGTATAAAACTCTAAGATAGTATATAAGAACCTCAGGTATAAAACTCTAAGATAGTATATAAGGACCTCATGAGCTAAAACTGAACTTACAAGAAAGTGTATGAGAAATATGCCAAAATATAACGATTTGGATGTGTAGGTATATTTATCAAAATTTCTTCCAAATTATTTATTTTATTAATAAATTAAAAAATGGTATCTTTAGCCTGATACTTCTAGGATGGAGTTGATATGTAATTTATTTTTTCATTTAATCACAACCAGGGTAAAAAGATAGACAATAAAAGCAACAAAAAGAAATGAAACTATTATATGTGTAGCCAAAACTATAGGCTACATTATTTTATTAATGTATAAAACCATTGTGATTGATAACTTGAATGAGAGTTATAGCCCCTAATTTACAAAAAAATCTTTCCATTATCATTAAATGATTTCTGTCCTCTTGTTTTGTTTTTTTTTTAAATCAATTTTGAAATGTACATAATACATCAATCACCATAACTAATTATAGAAGAAAATAAATGAAAAAGAAAGAAAAAAAAAAACAATATTTGTCCATTATGAATCAAATCATAGCAAACAATCTGCTATTCCTCTCTGGACTGCTTTTGTACACAAGACAATTTGTGGTCTAAAATATTCATTGAGGTTTTTTGAAAGACACACAAAATAATTTAAAAAAAAAAAAAAAGGTTTTAAAATTATTAATGAAAACAAAAAATCTATTAAAAAAACAACAACTTAATAATGGCAATATTCTTCTCGTCACACTTGTAAATAGAAATAGAGAAGACATTGTTGACTGGCCAACCAAAGGACTAAGAGGATATACTAAAAGCACGAGTTTTGACACACACAAAATGTAAATATATTGAACACAGCATTCAAAGGTCCAGCATTTTTGCAAAAGTCTTCATTGACAACACATGATTTCATAGTTTCATAAGGCTGGAATCTACATAATTTACTAGTAGCTTGATAGTTTCATAAGGCTGGAATCTACTTACTGATTTGATCTTTCTAAACATAGACAACACAAAACTTGACTCTCTTTTAACTTATTCCTCTTATGAAAATTTAAAACTTAAAAAAAAAACAAAAAAACTTTAAAGATAAGGCCATTTGGGGTCACATACTTTTTTGTGATTAAAATTTTTTTTTTTACATTGCAACTTAACCATGAACAGGTACACAAATTAAAATGTTACATTAATCATTAGAAAAAAATAACAGAATAATTGACTCCAAGAAACTGAGATTTCATTTTTGAACCATGTATGCAAAATGTATAAAATATATCTTTGAATTGGTGTATAAATCATGTATAGAGTGAACCTATAGAGACTTAAACATCTTGTGTGGAGTGAACTTATAGAGACTTATCTTGTGTAGAGTGAACCTATAGAGACTTAAACATCTCATGTAGAGTAAACCTATAGTGACTTAAACATCTTGTTTAGAATAAACCTATAGAAAGACTTAAACATCTTGTGATGAAAACAACCTATAGAAAGACTTAAACATCTTGTATAGAAAACCCAATAAACCATCCTTAACATATTTAAACATTTTTTATAAGAAAATGAACATTTGAAAAAGAAAAAAAAAACATTTTGCACAAAAACACACACGAGCCAAAAGATGAGTACTCATGGGAATGATTTTGAAGAACATGGGTATTTTATCTAGGGTGTCTTTAGGTTCTTTAACATGTACAGCCTTGACTACCTTTCAAACAGCAGTCAGAAGTGAGGATTCACAAATGTTTACTTAGACTGTAAGTCTCTGAAGGCTAAAAAAACCACTGTATTGTGTAAGGCACACTCAAATGAACACATTTAAATGGATCTAATCACCTGTATTTAATTCATGTAACTACAAATTAGCTAGTGGAATCAACATTTAGACTTAGAAATGTTAAGTGCTCCTCACAAATTCCACTAGTGTTGCATGTGTGTGTGTACACGTCATCTCAAAGTGCAGTACATGTGGTGTGTGTGAGTGTATGTGTGCACACATCCTCGCAAAGTGTGGTGACTGTGTGTAGAATATGTACAAAGTGGAGATATTTACACCATAACAAAGCAATGAAACAAATCAACAAACTTTGTAAACAGAATGTCATGAACTGGAACAGGAATGTAGGATGTTGTAAATTCTATTTCCTTGTATATTGTGGTGGAACTTCAACCTCTGGACCTGTACAAAACAAAAATAACAGAATGTTTAGTCATTGAACCAAAAAAAAAAAAATTCTTGGTTTAGTTCATTTCAAGGAGGAAGAATACTATTTTTTATACCTATATATTTTCAATAAGAAGGAAGATCGATTTTCAGTCTGTTAATATTATTAAGAACTATCTAGTTGAATACTATATTGAGCGTTTGACATTCTTCTCTCCTGTAATTACTGGCAACAGTCTTTAGGGCACCTTTGTACAAGGCGCGACTGTACAAAATCTGCTAACATATGGAATAAGTTGTTGGCAAGGCAACGCCTCATCCAAACTGTTGCGACGTCTAGAAAACATTATTAAAAAAGCATCAAAAATTACACTCACAACATTACCACATTTAAAGGAACTTTTTGAAAAAAACATGCCTAAGAAAAATCGAAAAAATCTAGGAAGACAACGGCCACCCGCTCCATCAGAACTACGCCAGGTCGTCGCGAAGTGGGCGACTGCTGTCAATCAAAACAAGAACGGAGCGTTACAAAAACTCGTTCGTACCTCACTCGGTCAGACTCTATCACTGCCACTCATTGATCAGGGAACATGAAATGCACCAAGATACCTGTGTGTAGTCGCTGAATGAACTCTTTATGTTGTCTGTTGTATTTATGTGTATTTTTCTGTTGTGTTGTCTTTATATGACAAATGAGTCCTTGTAATCACAAAAAATTTCCGTAAGGATCAATAAAGCAGTCTTAGTCTTGATGATAAGTTCAGTTTTTTCACTGCTTCACATAGTGACGAAGAAACAGATTACGTTGGGCAGATCACCTCAAAAGAATGTCAGAAAACAGAGGAGTAAAGATTGTTCACCAGCTAAAAAGCAAAAGCCAGGCGCCCCAAAGGCAGGCCACAATCAACAGCTAAGAGTTCGGGCATGGAGACGTAAAGCCCAGGATATATTAGAATAGAAAGAGCAGGCCAGCCCTTCATGGGGTGTAGTGCCATTGAGATGGAAAAGAGAAAGATACAAACATAAAAGCACATTTCTTTTTCAATATGTTCTCTAAACGACAAATGTGTACAAGTGCTGCTTCTTCCCTAGTGCCATAAGAGCATGGAACAGGTTTCATGGATCAGCCAGGAAAACCTATGACTTTGTAGACTCCAAGTCTCTAATTTACATGCACAACCATGGATAAGAGTAGAGTGTAATTATCTTGTTTTGAAGGAATGCCCGTTATTTATAAAATAACATTGTTAATTGCTGCTCTCAAAAGGTCTGTAAATCTGTAAATGATAACCTTTTTTTTAAATTGATGTCCCCCACCCATTGACTGCCTTCTCTTCTCCTTCACTTTGTGCACAAGAGGCAAGTGTTTGAAAGTAAGAAACTGTTTAACAAATCGGATAAACCCTTCACAGTATTTTTTATTTGATATAAATATGTCCGCTGAACGGGTAAACCCATTTTCACACCCTACTTTATTTTTATGGTCAAGATCTAAATTCAATCCAGTAGATCAATAGTACCCAAATTAAGGTCGCAGGTCATATCTAGATAGTATATTATATACATCAGCAACATTCAGTGGATACATCAAACAGTTAGCTATTGATATTTATACGCCATAGAAGAAAATCCTCATCAAAACCAGCATAGAAAGTCAAACTGTTATTTGTAAAAAAAAATCTAGCTTTTAATACAAATAAAATAATTTTAAAAAGTATGCTGGTAAAACCAAAAAGAAAAAAACATACAGGAATATCTTTGAAAAAAACAACAGCCTAGTAACAAAAGCCAAACAATCCTGTTAAGAAATATCAAACTCAAAATCTAGAAATGCCAATATCTATAGTTTAAAACGCACAAGATTGATTTAGCTTTGATTCATTAGCAAGAATTTCTATCTTAGTCCTGAGTGTATTATTTGTTTATCTTTCATTCTGTTTATGAGTTGGTAACATTTATTTTCAGGTTTTGTTCAACGCTAAATGGTTCAATGGGTGTCAGACGGGGTAGTAGGCCTTTCTCACATCCCCACCACGTGAAAGTACACTTGCTAGAGCATATCTGTAGTAGCCCACTGGGAGCCCTGTTTGTTCTCGTACTTAGCCTTTTCGCTTCCCCTGGCAGAGGTTTCCACGGAGGTACCACGCTGAGGTGACGGGAGTATTTCCTCCTTTAACACTACCAGATGGCTGTACCGCTTTTTTTGTTATTTCTGAAATAGCTGCTATTACTGTTTACCTATTTTTTTCGCCTGACTATTTCATGAAAAAAAATATGTGTTGAATTCTAAAAAATAACCGACAAATCGTATTTAAACCAAATTAGAAGAAAGAACAAAGAAAAAATGTTGTAAGTAGAAGAAAGAACAAAGAAAAAATGTTATAAGTAGAAGAAAGAACAAAGAAAAAATGTTATGAGTAGAAGAAAGAACAAAGAAAAAATGTTATAAGTAGAAGAAAGAACAAAGAAAAAATGTTAAAAGTAAAAGAAAGAAGAGACACAGTTTGATAAGTTCTTTAAGAAAGGAAGAAGAAATTCTTCACTTTAACTACCTACCTAGGCCATGATGTTCTTCCGTTTCAGGACCACTCTTTGTAATGAGACCTGGGTAGGGTGGCGGCATCTCGTCAGGCACGGAGTCTTTGCCACACACCACTGAGTAGGGTGGGGGGCTTATCTGGAAACGTGCCTCCTGCTCGGTGACCTGCATATAAACGTGCTCCTCTGGGTACGGAGCAGTTGGGACAGACAAAATGAATCCGTTGTTTCCTGACCTTGGCTGCCTCTGTCGCCTGTGGTGTCTCACACAGCAGAAAATGCAGACAATAATGCCAACGATGAATGCTAATCCACCAGCAGAGACTAAGACACAGATGATGATTAAATTTCGCTGAAGGTATTTATTTTCAAAATCTGAATCACTGGAAGCTGAACCTAAACAAACAAGCAGAGAAATATTGAGCTTATGTCTACAGAAAAACAAAAAATCATTTACTTCTTAACTATTTCAGTGTGAATTATTTTGATTAAAAAAATGGAGTTTTCTGGAACGAACACAAATTTTCAAGAGGGGGTTGAGTTACTAAATCAACTATAACTTTTATATCTTATTAAATAAATTAACATGTTTGATTTTATTTTAAAGGAAAATGAATGGGCTACAAAAGTATAGTAAATTAAATAAATTATTGAAACAAAATTTGTTTTATTAATTTTAAACTGAGTACGGAAAAAGAAAATATTTAAAAAATTCATTAAAAAATTTGATATACTGAAAGATTTAACCTTTTAATTAAATATTTAATCCATAAATATTAAAAAATCACAATACTTAACACATTTAATCACTTTAAATTTCATAAAAGATGAACAAATGCACTAAGAATATTGTGTTATTTACATTTTTCGGGTCCCGGGAAATAAAGTAAAAAAGAGGAACCATTAACATAATGTTGTCTATTTTTAATGTTGTCTATTTTTTTTTTTAAACATGTTGGTACTGCATCAAATTTACTATCAAAACAAAGAACAATAAGTCTCACATACGGTAAATTAAAAAAAAAAGAGATATAAAAAGTTTAACATAAAAAAGATAGTGAAATAAATATTATAAACCAAGTTACTCACTGAGAGTAACGCCGCACTCACCAGTCCTAGCAAAGTTACTCGCTGAGAGTAACGCCGCTCTGAAAGAGTTTAATCCAAACTTCCTGCAGAATGACAGGGGATGGCAGCGGGCAGGGTATGAACCCAGAACCACAGAGAAGTCTGAACGACAGTCCAGCACATGTACCACACAAAATTCCCAAAATTTTAAACAGGCCACATCACTTTTTTATATTGATTCATGTCTTGTCTATGCCAATGAATAATTGAGCAAAGTTTCAATTTGATCAGAAAATGGCTGAACGAGAAATAATACACACTTTTTACCAGACAGACAGAGTGACTTGATATAAGCTTTGTAAAAAGGTGATGTAGGGTTTGGAGCTAAGGCACAGAGAGATTCAACCATGATTGATTGCTGTAGATCATTTAGAAATTCAAACGGAATGAACACTACTGTACAAATATGGGATAAGTTGGTTGAATCGTTAAGCATTAAAAGGCTGTTGATCAAAAGTCATCAATTTAACTCTTTCTCTCCTAACCCAAGATATCATCCTTGATTTTATCCTATTATGCAGCCTAATCAACGATATTCTCGTCAATGCTTAAAAAATCAACTATTTATCTTTCCTTAAAAAATGCTTTTAATTGCTTAAAAATAAATCTTGAGTAGTTTCCCTTTGGAAAAAAACATTTTTCATTTTGATTGTGTATTTACAAAAAAAAACGATGTTTTTAAAGACTGGGCGGCTAAAAAAGGCTCTATTCTATATTAATTTGTATAGGGGGTGTGACATGGGATAGTGACCTCAAGACAATTAATAGAAATGTTTTATATATGATATATCATTAGTTTAGTGAGATTATAAATAACTATCATAAAAAAAGACTTTTTATTTCATTTGGATCATAAAATATTGCCTACATCTAGCAAGATCTACTTTTAAGGGATACTTGTCCACGGTCCATACGTTATAACTTCGTTTTATAAACATCAACTTAAATTATCTTAAAAGGGTGTGCACTTTCCTTTAATTGTATACCAAATACAACATTTTCAGATAACAAACAAAAAAGGTATTAAAGTTTAATCATGACAGGGTAGTGGAATACATAAATATATAATTCCGTCGGAACATCGAAAATAATTACGGAGAGAAAGAGTCAAGTCCAGATGAATTGACACTTGGGGTCTGAAATAAGCTACAGGAAGTGAATGTTGTTGGTCATTGTACTGAACTTAACATCTGCCTCATGGACCAATATTTTACTGAAATAGTAACTTAAGTTTGATACAATAATTAAGGTGTGTTTTATGACAAAAGCTGAAATGAGACTCACATGTTTTCACCCTAACACGGATTTTCTCTTGAGAGTCAGAATCATAGCCATACTGGCAATAGTAGTAGCCCTCATGTTCACAAGTCATCTCATCTATCTCGTATTCAAGCTCTTTGGCAGCGGTGTTTTTGACAAGCAGTTTCATCAAGTCGCCACTCAGGCTTTGTTTAAAAAAATAAACAGAGCCGTAGGGTACGACCCCACTGCCTCTCACTTTACACTTGAAATCCACATCATCCCCGCTGTCCACTGTAACATCTCCATAATTCTTGTTGGCTGTGAAGGTAACATACGCTACACTGGATGCTAGAAAATAAAAGACAAAAAAAAGAAAACATTTTTGAAAGTACTGTTAAAAGTACTGTCATAGAGCCGTTTCTTAGTGAAGCCTCGGGTTTGGGTTGTTATGAACATAACACAATAGGAGTCGAAAACCATGTCCGCCATAGTACGGCTTTAATACGCTGAATGACTACACAACACTCGTCTCTTAACATTTCATGAACACATTCTTATGAACGAGTTACAAGCACATGTAAACATATCAAATGACAATCGATACAGTAAATCCTTTTCATAACGTATTCAATAACTAATCTGACACAGTAAATCCTTTTCATAACAGTATTCAATAACTAATCTGACACAGTAAATCCTTTTCATAACATTATTCAATAACTAAACTGATACAGTAAATCCTTTTTATAACAGTATTCAATAACTAAACTGATACAGTAAATCCTTTTCATAACAGTATTCAATAACTAAACTGATACAGTAAATCCTTTTCATAACAGTATTCAATAACTAAACTGATACAGTAAATCCTTTTCATAACAGTATTCAATAACTACACTGATACAGTAAATCCTTTTCATAACAGTATTCAATAACTAAACTGATACAGTAAATCCTTTTCATAACAGTATTCAATAACTAATCTGACACAGTAAATCCTTTTCATAACAGTATTCAATAACTAAACTGATACAGTAAATCCTTTTCATAACAGTATTCAATAACTAAACTGATACAGTAAATCCTTTTCATAACAGTATTCAATAACTACACTGATACAGTAAATCCTTTTCATAACAGTATTCAATAACTAAACTGATACAGTAAATCCTTTTCATAACAGTATTCAATAACTAATCTGACACAGTAAATCCTTTTCATAACAGTATTCAATAACTAAACTGATACAGTAAATCCTTTTCATAACAGTATTCAATAACTAAACTGATACAGTAAATCCTTTTCATAACAGTATTCAATAACTAAACTGATACAGTAAATCCTTTTCATAACAGTATTCAATAACTAAACTGATACAGTAAATCCTTTTCATAACAGTATTCAATAACTACACTGATACAGTAAATCCTTTTCATAACAGTATTCAATAACTAAACTGATACAGTAAATCCTTTTCATAACAGTATTCAATAACTAATCTGACACAGTAAATCCTTTTCATAACAGTATTCAATAACTAAACTGATACAGTAAATCCTTTTCATAACAGTATTCAATAACTAAACTGATACAGTAAATCCTTTTCATAACAGTATTCAATAACTAAACTGATACAGTAAATCCTTTTCATAACAGTATTCAATAACTAAACTGATACAGTAAATCCTTTTCATAACAGTATTCATTCTTAATCTAGCATCAACTAATATTTATATAAAAAATAGTCCAAATATGGAGTACTTTTAAAGTAGCCAGTGAACCAATAAGGAAACCTGGTGGCTTAGCAGTAAAGCACTTAGCTTCTGAACCTTTGTTCGAATTCTGGTAAAGACTGGGATTTTTAATTTCTGGATTGATGGGTGCCTCTGAGTCCACCCAGCTCTACTGGGTACCTGACTTAAGTTGGGGAAAAGTAAAGGCTGTTGGTCGTTGCGCTGGCCACATGACACCCTCGTTAACCATGGGCCACAGAAGCAGATGACCTTTACATCATCTGCTCTATAGATCGCAAGGTCTGAAAGGGGAACTGTACTTTTTTTCTTTAATAAACCATTAGGCCAAATGCCCCCCTCAACTTTTCCCCTTCTGAATTCCTTTCCCCTTAATTAATCATCATTAACATTAACTTCTCATTATTCTCAAACTTGTAATTTTCTTTACTGTTCATTTTCTTCATCTTTTTAATTTTCTTTATCTCCTGACTATCTTTCATCATCATCATCATCACTCCTTTGAGTTCCTCATGGAACATAGGGCCTCGACAAAAACATGCCACTCTCCACGGTCTCTTGCTAGTTTTTTTATGGTTTCCCAGCTCTTCCCGGTCTTCTCTGCTTCTTCAAGTACACTGCGTCGCCATGTTCTTTTTGGTCTTCCTCTGCGTCTTGTTCCCTGGGGGTTCCACTCTAAGACCTGCCTAGCTCTGTTGCTGGTATCTTTTCTAAGGGTGTGACCAATCCATCTCCACTTCCTCTCTAAGATCTGCACTTCTATATTTTTCTGTCCACTCATCTCCCACAGTTTGGTGTTTTCTACTTTGTCATACCAGTGTATTTTGAGGATATTTCTCAGGCATCTGTTGATGAAGGTCTGTATTTTTTTTGTTGTGGCTTCCTGACTATCTTTACCCAATCATTATTCTTTGGCTCCTGTCTACTCCTTCATTTTTCCCCATTTCCTGAAACCCCTTCTCCCAATAAGCTCAATGCTCTTATCTTTTGGAAAATTCGAAACTATAAATGTGCTGACTATGGAAAGGAATGTGAGAAGGACATTTCTTTATCAACCAAGACATTCTCACTGTATAATCCCATCTATCACTGTTGTCAATCTTTTCAAAATTTTTATCTTTTCTCAATATTACTAAGCTTTATAATAGGTGTGGCTTTTTGTTGTGTGCAGCTTTTGTACTGCACATAACTTTGTATCATGTGTAGCCTATGTACTTGTATTAACTGTAGCCTTGACTTATGTGTAACTTTGTATTATGTGTAGCCTTGACTATCTGTAGCTTTGCATTAAGTGTAGCCTTGACTTGTATGTAGATATGTGTTGAGTGTAGCTTTTGTATTGTGCAGCTTTGGATCTGAGTAACTTGTAGTGTTACATGAACTATAATAATATTTTGCCAACTGAACTATTTTGCCTGTATGGACAGTACAGAGGGATTTCTTAAGATCCAACAGTTGTGCTCGGCAGAGAATGTATTCCCTATGGGGGGCAAACCTATGCCTAAAGCAGCTTTGTTTGGTGAGCTAAAAGGTGGTCAGCATAACAGGAAATGTTTCGAAGACCAGCTTAGGCACAAACTTGCTTTAAATGACATAGAGGAGAGCCCCTAGTTGCAGGGAATGAGAATGAGATAGCCGAAGATCAATTTCATCGACTGCGTGATAAGTATTAGAGACCAAAAGAAAATCTACTGCCGAGGACAGACGGACGGTGAAAAGAGAATATCTAAATCGACCACCAGTGGACAATGGTTATATCTGCGCTGAATGTGGTAAAATAACTAGGCAGCGGCTGGGGCTGCACAGCCACATGAAATTCTGCACTCCTCATTAATCTTCAGACTCAAAGACAAGCCTTATATACGAGCACAATGTTTTTGTTTCTTTCTTGTCACAGAATCATTTAAACTTACCCATTGGTACTGTTACACCATCGTGTCAGGGGACATAACTAAACCAAAACTTTAGCTTCAAACTTACCCCGTGATATGATTTCTGAATATGCCGTAAAGTTCTTCCCTTCCTTCATGTCAGGGTAGATAACAACATACACATTGCTTCCAAAGCGGGAAATTTGAACAGTGCAGCTGGTGGTGTAAATTCCGTTGGCTTCCTGGTACTGATTGTACATGACATTGGAGCTTATACTGTCTGGATGATTCTGATGAAATGACAATATAAAGTTCTATGATGTATTATACACCCACTGTAATTGGATTGAAAATGGATGATGAAATTTAGGAACTTTTTTAGAGTGTACAGAAGTTAGTTTTATGTAACATCTAACTTCATAAACAAAACAGTGTAAGTGTAGCTTTGTATTAAGTGTAGCCTTGTCTTATGCGTAGCTTTGTATTAAGTGTAGCCTTGTCTTATGCTTAGCTTTGTATTAAGTGTAGCCTTGTCTTATGCATAGCTTTGTATTAAGTGTAGCCTTGTCTTATGCATAGCTTTGTATTAAGTGTAGCCTTGTCTTATGCATAGCTTTGTATTAAGTGTAGCCTTGTCTTATGCATAGCTTTGTATTAAGTGTAACCTTGTCTTATGTGTAGCTTTGTATTAAGTGTAACCTTGTCTTATGTGTAGCTTTGTATTAAGTGTAGCCTTGTCTTATGCGTAGCTTTGTACTACTAATAATAACAATCTTTATTATCTGTGAGGAAATTAGTTTTACATTGGTGCATTACAAAAAACTATACATAATTAAAGCAAACAATTTGTACGATAGCACACAAGATATACGTTCATACCCCAGTTTCTCTTTGACATTACATACGAAATTTACAACAGTTAGTTACAGTAAGTTCAACAAGTTTATTGCCTTATGTGTATCTTTGTATTTAAGGTTGCCTTATCTTATGTGTAGCTTTGTATTAAGTGTGCCTTGACTTAATTATACGTTTTTATTAAGTGAAGAACTGTCTTATGTGTAGCTTTGTTTAAGTGTAGCCTTGTCTTATGTGTAGTTTTGTCTTCTTTCTAACTTTTTGTTATATTTTATGGCCTCATTCTCCCGGGCATGCTACCTTGCCTCATAGTGGCGCCTGGGTGGAAACGGTCGTAAGAGGAAACGATTAGGCTAAAGGGTAGCAAAACAAGGGGAGCGAGAGCATCCTCATTGCACTGTGCGGAGTTGTAAAAATGCTCCCACAACCTTGTCACAATCCAGGCGCTGTTCCTCAAGAACCGTTACATAAATGGCGTGTCCCGCACAGTTAGCCTGGTATAGAAAAGGAAAATGGCGGGGGTCTTTATTGTACGAGGTCTCTTGCCACGAGTCTGACCCACCCGTCAGACAGGCCGGTGAGAGGGAGCTCTTGTTCACTTTTGCTGGCCTAGAGTTCCAAGAGCCGAAGGCTCAACTCTACCTGACAGTTTAGGAAGAAGAAGAAGAAGATGGCCTCATTCTGTCTCAAAACAACGTTGGATCATCACACAAAATGAGATGAATGCTGATGGACATTAGCTATGCCAGCTTATCCCAAACTGTGTTCCGAGGAACCCTAGTGTTCCACAAGGCCTGATCAGATGTTCAACGAACTACTAGAATAACTAACTAGTAGGCCACAACCTGAATTAACCTCACTAAAAAAAAAAAAAGTGTTCCGCTAAATATGCAGAATGTGCGCTAAATATGCAGAATGTGCGCTAAATATGCAGAATGTGCGAAGTGTTCCATTAAGGAAAACATTTGGGAAACACTGGGCTATCCTAATGAACAGGGAAGTTTACAATAATTATTTACCATACTAATTAAATGAATAACCTACTTAAATGATTTTAAAAAAACAACAAAGCAATGAAGCCTGAGGAGAAAAAAAACAATCAACATCATTGATCTTGTTATACGCTACTACTATATAATTAATGATGTGCGGCGGTCAAGTAGTAAATCACTTAGCTTTCAAACTGAGGGGACTCGAGTTCAAATCCAGGCGGAGAAAAGGATTTTGAACTTAAGAATCTCAAAGAGTCCACCCAACTCGAATGGGACCTGACCTACATTGCAAGTAAAGGTGGATGCTCATTGTGCTGGCACCGCTACACCCTGGTCAACTACATTGGCTACAGAAACATCATCTGTCCCCAAAGATCACAAGCTCTGAAAGGAGTACCTTTCATTGTGTAGCTACAGGGTTAATGCCCTTATCTCTTAATCCTCTAAAGGTAAACTTCTTATGATGGTATTCTAAGAATGCTATGTGAAAAAAAAAAAGGACTATACTATGACTACTATTAGATATGGAGATGTTATTAAGACACAAGCAAAAAGTAAAAAAAAAATTATAAAAAAAAAACAGCAACAAAAACAAAAAAAAAGGTTTATGGGGAAGAACACTGTATATTTATATTCACATCTACCAATACTGTAAGACTTATTTCCCTTAATGTATAACAAACTTAATCAAATAATTACTACTAATTCGTTTTTTTATTCATTATTTTGTTAGGAACAATGAATAATTAGGCAAAGTTTCAACTTGATTAGATAATGGGAAGTGGGAGAAATAATGTGTATAAAATTGTACCAGACAGAGTTGATATAAGGAAGTGGGTGAAATAACATGTATAAAATTGTACCAGACAGAGTTGATATAAGGAAGTGGGAGAAATAACATGTATAAAATTGTACCAGACAGAGTTGATATAAGGAAGTGGGAGAAATAACATGTATAAAATTGTACCAGACAGAGTTAGTTGATATAAGGAAGTGGGAGAAATAACATGTATAAAATTGTACCAGACAGAGTTAGTTGATATAGGGAAGTGGGAGAAATAACATGTATAAAATTGTACCAGACCGAGTTAGTAGATATAAGGAAGTGGGAGAAATAACATGTATAAAATTGTACCAGACAGAGTGAGTTGATATAGGGAAGTGGGAGAAATAACATGTATAAAATTGTACCAGACAGAGTGAGTTGATATAAGGAAGTGGGAGAAATAACATGTATAAAATTGTACCAGACAGAGTGAGTTGATATAGGGAAGTGGGAGAAATAACATGTATAAAATTGTACCAGACAGAGTTAGTTGATATAAGCTTTGCAAAAATTGAAAAGTATTTCTTACTGCTTGCACCACATCACAGTGGCCTTTGGGGTAAACACTTGATTGGCAAGTGATTTCAACTTCATTGAAGATATTCTTTTTGATGCAAAATATCTCACTTGGTCTTTCTGCAGAAAAGAAATAAAGACAGATAATTTTTCAAAATAAGGAACAGTTCAACCAGGGCAGTAACCGTAACCCTTGGATTAGACAACTCCACCTCCACCTAGAACCAAGTCGGCTTTCGGACTCTCCCAAAACACGTCAGCACCTAAAAAATTAAAAACACTGGAAATCATCAATGACAAGAGCAAAAAAATGTCCATTCTCTACCTCAGTCAATGAACTGCCTACAATGTCTGAGCTAGATGAAGTACCCACCTTAGTAGAACTCAACAAAGCCATACACGAGAAGGCTGGTAGCAAAAACACTAGATGCAATGGCACCCTCCCCTTTCTGAAACAGTCCGAAAGTACATTAAGCCTGATAGCAAACTTTTGAATATTACCAGACTGATGGTAAAAACAACAATCAGAACCAACCTTGAAAGAGATAGCTATTTGTGGATGACGCAGCAGTAGTGGCACACACACACACGAGAAGCTTCAGCCACTAATGTCCTGCTTCTCTCAAAAATGCAAAAAAAATTCAGCTAACTATCAGCAAGAACAAAACAAGTCTGATGGGGCCAATAGCTACAGCACCACCCTCTATCCTCATTGAGGAAAACAAGAGGAGATTTAAAAAAAAAACACAATATGGTTCAAGAAAAACTGCTCGTCCCCAACTCCAGTATGTGGATGATGTAATCAAATGGGGTATAAAAAGCAGTGGACATTGGTGTTGACTACTAGGAAGACATAGCCCTAGACCGTACTGTTTAGAGTACAATGCCTCTTAAGAAACAAGTCTGATGGGGCCAACTCCTCATTGAGGTAAACAAGAGGAGATTTTAAAAAAAAACACAATAAGGTTCAAGAAAAACTGCTCGTCCCCAACTCCAGTATGTGGATGATGTAATCAAATGGGGTATAAAAAGTAGTGGACATTGGTGTTGACTACTGGGAAGACATAGCCCTAGACCCTACTGTTTGGAGTACAATGCCTCTCGAGAATAGGGCGCCACAGCCACATGAAAAAATGTTCTACAAAATAACCATAGTCGTTCTACAACTGAAAGAAGCTAACTAGTGTCACAATAAAAAGTTGAACTTCAACAACAAGTTAAAAAGTTAAAGAAAAAAAGTGAGGGAAGAAAAGACTCCAAATTAAATGCCATTTATACAATTTGTTATTGCTGGACATACAAAAGAAATGTAAAATTTTGCTACAAGTCTTCAGAGGAGGTAGAGGTACCTGCAAAGTTCAGGATTAGGTGTTTTAATGCTATGTTTTATTAAAAGAGAATGACTAAACTCTGTGAAGAAAAGTTATACCTAAATTTTTTTTTTAGTCTAATATCAAACTAACATCCATCAGTTCTATTGTACGCAGTTATTTATTTTATCCAGACGCAGGAAATCTGAAATTATAATTATTTGATACAATTTTTTTTTTACAAAATTATATAATTCCACTTGTTTTTAGTTGAAATAATTTTGAATACTTACTAAAGACAACCAATTTGACTGTATCCTCAATAACATCTCCATTCAAATCAACAACCCGACAAATGAAATCTGCATCATCCCCTGTTTGAACTGTATGGAAATTATTAAAATGTGACATAAGATTAATTCACGGACATAAAAATTTATTTTGAAACCTACATATTTCAATGAAAATGTACAAGAATGTCAGTAACAACCAATAGAATGTTCTTATATTTTGCAGTGTCTGTCTGATAATAAGCTTTCCAGCTGGCATAAAACACATTCTATTTTAGCTCTCCCAGACCACAACTCTTTCAGCTCCTTCAGTAGTGCATCTAAGTTTAAAGAAAGCCTGGCGTTGTAAATGCAGGGGTACTTTCCAGGCCTCAATGTAGCACCCCTGTGGAGAAATCTGTAAAGGAAGACAGACTGTGATGGAAAATTTCCTTCAGTTGGCTCCCATAGCAAGTTCTAGCAAATAAACATTGCACAAGGGAGGATCAAAGAATGCCTTTGGTAACCTGCCTCATCTTCCATGTCATTTATCAAGGTAGATGGTGATACAGTATAGCAATAAGCAGGAACCCCTTGTGGGCTCGATCTCACAGGGATAGGGGAAACCCAGACAATAATTATGTCTCATAACAATGGAAGCGATTAAATGATTATCTAGTTCAAGGGGGACCTCTGGACAGAGGGATCAGTGAAGAGCCATCTCTCATTCCTGGCCTCTACTCTAAGTAAAATCCTTCCCTTTGGTCAAGGGTCATAATACAGTCTCAAGTTAGACCCTAACGGAGACTCACTGAAGCAATGGAAAGCCCAAAGACAGATTGATGAGGATTAACTCTAGAGAACATTCACATGATAAGATTGGCTGGGTGAGGAGTGTCACAGCATTGTTTGAGAACTACAGTAACACGAGGTGAACGAGCTTCACTGAGAAAACTTATTTATCACATTTCACATGGAAAGTGAAATTTAGTGGGGAATTATGGGTAAGCCTCGTTTTGTGAGCTGACCACATGGTCAGACTTCAGTAGTCCCTATGGCCATAGACGTAAATGGACGTATAATATGTATTGTTTAAAATTGGAGATGCAGAAGACGTATTCAGATGCAGTCTTTTATGCATCCTGCCACTAGACTATCTGATGAAGCTGGCCTCTCCACCAACCGACAAAACATTCAACGTTTTCATCCCCTTCCCCCTTGGTGTCGCCCAACGACCCCAGACATACGTTTGAAACTAGTAGACACTATTGCAGACTCCTTGGCCCACCATGGAGAACCAATTCCTACCAGGCTGTAAGTTTTCATCATGCTCAAAAATTCAAAAAACAGAAATGGAAAAATGGTTTGAGTGCTGGGACAAGTCCCAAAAAGCCTGCGGAGTCTGGGAGTGCATGAGGCACCCTGACCGCAATTCCCCGTGGTGGAGGCTGTCCAGGCCTGAGCAAACTATTATAGCACAGTGCAGGACAGGCCACTGTCCTGTTGGCTCATATTTCCCAAGGCTATGGCCTAATTTCAATTCACGGTGCCCCCGCTGCCGGGAAGAAGAGGAAACCGTGCCTCATATTCTGTTTGACTGCCCCAGACTTGTTGATCTCCGTCTGGACAGGTCTGGGATACCAAAAATTCTCTACCTGTATGGCAACATTTATGCACTATGCAAGACAGCAGTTTTTTTTGTCCAGGGCTTTTGCAAGAGAGGATTTGAGCCTCTCAAGCCCTCACTCAAATGGAGTTTGATGATGATGATGATTGTTTAAAAGCCTTACTAGGTTCTGGAATTATGTTTACATAATATATTCCATTGGATCTTACAGTTAATGTTGTCAAGTATTACTTGTATTTCTTTATGCCAGTGTGCTATTACTTTACACTTAATAAATATATCTGTCAGCTGAATAGTGACTTGATTAATTGATGAATTTCAATGTTGTTGTTCTATTCTAGTAGACATACGCCACAATAATGCAAGTGAAGAGAAGACCAGTTTAGCTAATACACAGCAGACACTTTAATAAGCACAAAAAGAAGTTTTACAAGGAGAGATAAGAAGCAGCAAAACTAACTTAATATGAACTTTACTTGTAACAGCTCATTGATTAAACCATAACAATGTTACGTAACAGTTTCGTGGTTCCTAAGACTGATGTCCATGAATGGGAAGAGAACGACGCTTTATAAATGTTAACATCATATATATCAATGTATAGCGCAAGTTAAAGTTATTTCCCCTACCTTAATTAAAGAGAAAATAATTACGTCTGACCCTTATCCATGAGTTTATCTAGTAATGCATGTTAACCAGTGACTTAAACTCTGCTGAGTCGTTGCTTTTATTGGCTGATTCAGGCAATCCATTTCCACTTGTTGATAAATATCTTGCTACGGCAAATAGCACTTTTGGATTATTTATAATAAAGGCCACAAGATATGCCTCTGAGATGAAAAGAAAATCTACAGCCAAAGACCGACATAGGCATCAGAAAGAGAACCTAAACCAAGCACCAGCAGACAATGGTTATGCCTACTGGATTGACAAAATATGTAGATCACATCTAGGAGTGTGCAGCCATATGAAACACTGCACTCCTTCATCTTCATAATCCAAGACAAGCCTTATTATTATTGATATACAATGTTGTAAAGTAAAGTAAAGTTCCCCTTTCAGACCTTGTGGTCTATAGGGCAGATGATGTAAAGGTCATCTGATTCTGTGGCCTATGGTTAACGAGGGTGTCATATGGCCAGCACAACGACCAACTGCTTTCACTTTTCCCCAACTAATGTCAGGTACCCATTAGAGCTGGGTGGGCTCAGAGGCGCCCAAGGACCCCGAAATAAAAATTCCAGTCTTCACCAGGATTCGAGCCTGGGACCCTGGTTCAGAAGCCAAGCGCTTTACCGCTGAGCCACCGCGCCTCCTATATACAATGTTGAGGGAGGTGTTATTATTTCTGTTGAGAAGGTTGTTTATGCAGTGACTGTGCAGAACCATTGGATCTACCAACTTAAACAAGGAACAAAGAAATCATAGTTGAAATAATCATAGATTTTAAAAAATTCAGGGGGGGGGGGGAATAACTTACCAGAAAGTATAGTGAATGTAATGTGCAGTTTATATGGTGGAAAACTATACAGTTTATATAAGTCTACTCTGTAAAGTGATGGAAAGTTGGAGTTCTTTGCTTCAGAGAGTATAACATCATCGCCGGCTTTATTCACTTTCACTATCTGCGCTCTTACAGTCTGCAAATAACTTAACTCTCCATGCACATAACAATTAAGACTTTTGCTGTAACCTACGGGTGCAGAGTAATCATCTGCCTTTAAAAACTGGACGTAGATTTTCTGAGGCTGTGCTGAAACATAATTTCCATCTGAAAAAGGAGAAACAAAATGTGTTTATAAGGTACAGCTGGTTTTAATTTAAATTGCATAGATGACCAATGGTTCACCAACTATAGTTTGATTAACAGACAATAAGCTCAACAGACAAATGATTCACCAACTATTGCTTGATTAACAGACAATAAGCTCAACAGACAAATGGTTCACCAACAATTGTTTCATTGACAGACGATAGGTTCAACGGACAAATGATTCACCAACTATTGCTTGATTGACAGACGATAGGTTCAATGGACAAATGATTCACCAACTATTGCTTGATTGACAGACAATAGGTTCAATGGACAGATGATTCACCAACTATTGCTTGATTGACAGACAATAGGTTCAATGGACTAAGGTTCACCAACTATTGTTTGATGGACAGACAATAGGTTCAATGGAGTAATGGTTCACCAACTATTGCTTGAGTGACAGACAATAGATTCAACAGAAAAATGGTTCACCAACTATTGTTTGATGGACAGACAATAGGTTCAATGGACTAATGGTTCACCAACTATTGTTTGATTGACACACAAAAGATTCAATGAACAAATGATTCACCAACTATTGCTTGATTGACAGACAATAGATTCAATGGACAAATGGTTCACCAACTATTGTTTGATGGACAGACAATAGGTTCAATGGACTAATGGTTCACCAACTATTGTTTGATTGATAGACAATACATTCACTGGACACTTGGTTCACCAACAGTTGACTCACTAGAATGGGTCCAATAACAAATGGCCTAATGATATTTAGTTTATTAAAAATTGATTCATTGGCTACTGGTCACTAGATAGCTATTGGGTACTGGTCACTAGATAGTCATTGGCTACTGGTCACTAGATAGTCCTTGGCTACTGGTCACTAGATAGTCATTGGCTACTGGTCACAGGATAGTCCTTGGCTACTGGTCACAGGATAGTCATTGGCTACTGGTCACTAGATAGTCATTGGCTACTGATCACTAGATAGTTATTGGGTACTGGTCACTAGATAGTCATTGGCTACTGGTCACTAGATAGTCATTGGCTACTGGTCACTAGATAGAAATATTTTTGTTATACCTTACCTGCATGTTTCATTTGTTTACAATCAAAGCACCTTCTGGGGATTTCTTGTACACTTCATTTTTAGAACTATTTATTTCTTATTATTTAATTCTCTCCAGGACATTTTTATTAGCTATCTTGGCAGAAGATTGAGCTCAATCCAATGTTGAGTATTTATCTTTGTAAAACATTGAAATATGAGGCGCGGTGGCAGAGTGGTAAAGCTTAGCTTTCGAACTGGGGTCCCAGGTTCGAACCCAGGTGACAACTTAGATTTTGAATTTCTGTATCTTTGGCCACCTCTGAGTCCACCCAGCTCAAACAGGTACCTGACATTAGTTGGGGGAAAGTAAGGGCGGTTGGTTGTTGTGCTGGCCACATGACATCCTTGTAAACCGTAGGCCACAGAAACAGATGACATTTACATCATCTGCCCTATAGATCACAAGGTCTGAAGGGGAACTTTACTTTTTTTTAAAGCATTAAAATGGGGAGTGAGTAAACAAAAAATAAAATTTGGAAGTTTCAATACAAGCCAGCTGAACAACTTAAGGGACACTCAGCTCTACATTTGGAACTTTCATTACAAGCCAGCTGAACAACTTAAGGGACACTCAGTTCTACATTTGGAAGTTTCAATACAAGCCAGCTGAACAACTTAAGGGACACTCAGTTCTACATTTGGAACTTTCATTACAAGCCAGCTGAACAACTTAAGGGACACTCAGCTCTACATTTGGAACTTTCAATACAAGCCAGCTGAACAACTTAAGGACACTCAGTTCTACAGACCATTTTACAAGCCCTAAGCATATGCAGCCATGTCTATCCACCCCTATGCCTTTGTGGTTATCGTCCTTTAATCTATTCTAGATGTTTGTGTCATCAACAGACCTATTTCATCATGCCATCATGTCTATCCACTTTTGGGCCTATTGTTTACATCCTTTCTTCTTAACAATTCATCTCGGTACTTGGGTTAGAAACTTTAACCCTTTAAACGAGTGTGGTAGTTTAGCCTCTAGACACTAGCATTGTAAATCCATGTTTTTGTAAACTGATTGTAAAAAAGCTCAGCGCTTTAAGGGTTAAGAGTGCTAGACAGATAGGCACCTCAGATTGTAATAAAATTGTATAAGACAGTGAATCATAAGTCTCCTAAAAATATTCACTGACCAGTCAATGATATTTATCTTCATGTCTACTTCAGCAAAACATGTGTTTAACTAGTTGAGTCATCCATCAAAACAACAACACCTTTCCTTACCACATATAGATCTGATTTGTTAGCAATGTTCAAGAGCATTAAAAATCACTTGTGAATGGGGTGGTTATGTATTTCTTCCATGTCACATGGTAGTGTTGTTTACATTTTATGGCCTCATTGATCTCATTGTTATTTAAATGTGAAAATATTATACGAAGACATTGGCATTATTGTCATTTATAAGACCATAACAATGTGACTTAGCTTAAAGTAGGTCATAGATATGGAATAACCCCATGGAATACCCCAGATAAAGCATAGACCAAAGTCAACCAAATCACATAAGACTTTTTGGTACCTGATCAAGAAATAAAAATGTATGGCTTAACAACTATAAACTGATATTGCCCATTAGTTTGATTTGAAAATCCAAACAATCTAAAAGACCTACCAATGAGAATATAAGCTATAAGAACCAGATAACCAAGATACTAAGCAAGAAAAAACAAACCAGAAAACATATAAGAATTATTTGTGTATCTACTTAACATGTAAACAAATTAAATATGGGAGAATAATATTAACAAAATGTCACCATCAAGTGAACACTTTGTCCATAAACCAAAGTCAGTGAGCCCGTTGTGGTGTTAACCATTTTTAGTAATCCAACAGTCATTGTACCAGTTGTCACAGAGTCAATTGTCTGGTGAATAAATTATCTGGTGAACCATTTGTCAGGAATCAATTGTCATTGAACCATTATAGCCATAGACTTGGACTAATAATACTTTTGAGACTTCATGAGGTAATATATGTGTATTATAACCTCTCAGTAGAAAGGCAATGAATGGGTTTGTTAAAGTTATATAATGAAGTGATTAAAAAGTGTAATGAAATTTTAATTTTTAAAAAAATCTAAATAAATGAAACAATGTAAAAATCACTGTCAATAATTGCCATAAGACTGAATGAAACTGAGAGGTATATTTATGTGTATATTTTTTAAAACAATTAAATAAACTTTAAATAAACTTAATTAGAGGAGGCCATGATTCAATAAAGTAAAATCTTCTTGTTTTTCCTGAGCTCATTCTTGATTGAAAAAATTTTAAAATTTAACAAATTACTTGATCTTCAATAAAGTAATTAAAAAACAATTGGGGAAAAAAAATGAATATCAAGTAACAATGATGTGTTTATATTTTCTAAAGTAAGCTGCTCTAAAATCATCAGAAGTGAAAATTTTTTCATAAGTTGATTTTTTGTTATTCCACTTTTTATAAGCTATGTATTTCCACTTTTTATAAGCTATGTATTTAGAATTTCTAAACCAGAAAACCAATACAGATGATATGTTTTGTTTTTTTAATTTCTTGAATATATGTTTGTTTACAAAAACTGAATTACAATTTCAAAAAATGAAAGAAATCAAAAAGTAATTATTCAAATTCATAGAACAGTGGATCCGGTCATGTTTTTATTATAATGAACTTATTAATTATTGTGAATGGGCTGATTAAGTTAGATTTCATGCATGAGCTAAATGTGCCTTAATCTACTTTGAATACTTACTAAATATTAAGCAAACTAGGCAAACAAGAATTGAAAACAAAAACAAGGCAGACTTTTGTGTCATGGTTTTACCTGTAAAAGAAATAACATGCTTATACATAGATAGTACTTTAGTTTTAACCCAGCTTTTATCAACTAGTTATAGACAATGTGATACTAGGATTGTACATAATTAATTTTTTATAAAATAAAAAGAAGTCTCTAGTGAGATTTAAAAAAAAATTTTCCCCCAAATTTTTTTTACAATTTTGTTTTTGTAATTATTACAATATAATGACTTTTATTTTCACACAAATTAATTATACAAATTTTTTTTTTTATGTTCTGGAAGATTTTTTTTTTTAGAAAAATTCCTTTTCCTCTCCTCCACTGGTTAATTAAAAGATCTTATAGGACAAGCAAGCAAATCAAACATGTGTACTGGTACACCTGTTTATGTAAAGCTTCTAGACCAGCGGTTCTCAACCTTTTATGCTCGACGACCCCTTTTTACAATCCCCCACTCTGCCTTGACCCCCCCACCCACACACACAGCAATAGAAGAATAGACAATAACAATCCATACTTTCGATGGTCTTAGGCGACCCCTGGCAAATCGCCAATCGACCCCCAAGGGGTCGCGACCCACAGGTTGAGAACACCTGTTCTAGACAAATACAAGTCCCCACCCAATATTACAGTCTTAGAGTCATAAATTATGCTTCTTGGTGTGTGCAATCTTGTAGCTTGAAAGATAAGAAGTGTATTTACACCAGAATGCTTCACAGTGGTGGGCTTAGACTACAAGCTGTGAACGCTACATAACAATAAATATACACTAACAGGAATATAGATTAGAACAAAAGAAAAAATGGAGAAAATGTAGGCTCCCTTTAATTAGCTTATTATTAGACCAAAGATCATTCCCCTTGATGCCATTTTAAGTATTGGTTAAATCAAGTGACACAAGGTAATCATTCAAACAGGAACAAAGGAAAAATAAAAATAATCCTTTAAAATAAAACAACAAAGCTTATCTAAGGGGAAGAACTCTGCACATACAACTATATTTCTCATCAACAATGTAGAACTTATTTCCCTTATTTAATAATAAATGATTAATTACCAATAACTGACTAATTGGATAATTTTTAATTGATTCATGTTTTTTTAGGTGTTTTAAATTTCATCTTGATCCGAGAATGAGTGTAAGAGAAATAAAGCCTACAAATATCTAAGAGGACCAAACTCTACATGTTTAGCTATATCTGTAAATACTGAAGGATTAATTTCCCTTGTTGGAATAAAAACAATCAATTACCAGTGATTAACTGACTAATTGTTTAATTTTTAAATTGATTCATTTCTAGTCTATGCCAATGAATAATTGTGCAAAAGTTTCAACTTGATCAGAGAATGGATGTGGGAGAAATAATGTTTACAAACTTTTTACCAGACAGACAGAGGTTAAATATAAGCTTTGTAAAAATAGCACACATAAAGTAGGGCAATAAGGATTTTGGACAGAGGCAAAATGAAACAGAAAAAGGGGGGAAAAAAGTTTGAAGAAGACAAAGGACTCCGGGATACATTTTGGTCTACAGATGCAAGGATAGAAGAAAAAAGCCAATTTGTATTATTTTGTTTCATTTTTCACTTCTCTTTCTTAGGCAACAATGTGGGAGTGGTATGTCAGGGTTGTGTTTAAGCCATAGCTCGTTCGCCCAGTCCCCTGACATTCAAAGGGCACCTTTGTGCTTACAATAAACTATCGACTAGATGTTAATAATATAAGTGTCTAATGGGATGAATGTACTTTATGATGACAAACTGATGAATAATAATTAATTACCAATAACTGACTAATTTGTGCTTACAATAAACTATTGACTAGATGTTAATAATATAAGTGTCTAATGGGATGAATGTACTTTATGATGACAAACTGATGAAGTAATATCCTTGAAGTTAACAAATGCTATAATATAATTGCTATATTAATTAACTAATCATTCTGCACCTTGCTGTCCCACAACGTAACACATTAGTACGCACAAGCACAACACAACACACTGATGACTCTAGCCTGCCTCTAGTGTAGACTTCCTAATCCCATAACTAACTAAGAAAAGACAAATTGAAAGGTCTAGTCTGATATGCTATGGCAGCGAAACAACTGCGAAATGCAGTACTGCCTTAGATATTCACCCTAAACAGGGGAACACAGAAGAATCTCAAAGAAACGTTACACCAGCATAATTACAAAACCACTCCATAAGCTTAAAAGCAAGGCAACAAAGAAAGTGCGTTCAAAAATTGTGCACCTAATAAACATTGGTGCTAGAGTACCATAACCTACGCACCGACATGGTACAGCTATTCCAAGACCTATCATCCTAGTAGGCCTGAACACTGAATTGTGATGTGACAACCAATGGTCAGTGGAGACAGACATCTCATTGCCATGCCACAGGTCAGTACCCCTGATACCTGATTCATTCCTAGGATATATATATTGTTTAACAAATCCATGAGATATATTTTTTTTTTGGACTTTGAATTAATGAGCCGCACCTTAATGATCCCTCTTACATACTTTTTAGCCCATGATTTTTAGTATCTGTTACACTGAATTGGAATGTCCAGCTCTCTTTCTCTTTCCTTCTCTCTCTCTAGATTCTCCTTTTTTTTTTATCCTGCACATAATATATTCTCTGACATAAACATTTGACCCCCCCCCCCCCCCAACACACTTTCAGCCAGAAATTAAAGTATCACTTTTAAACCGGCCACCCCCAAAAGTTCTATGCACAATCTCTGACTTCAGCTTCTCAATTTAATATCAAAATATTTAATATACTCTTCGTTGCCTCTTTGACACCCCCCCCCCTTTCCTTTCATAATTTTCAGCCCTTTTTTTTTACTATAATGGCAACCCTAACTTTTTAAGCATCCCAAACTTCACATACACTTTTCTGCTCTTGAATAATAGATATATCACCTTAGGTTAGTTTTACCATCTTTTATCTTTTTCGTATAACCTTAAATCATAAGGCAAGCAATGTACAACATTGGACACCGCACAACATCAGTTTTAGGACTAGGGGAAGGGGGGGGGAGCATTTTCTGAAGGCCTCAATATTTATTTTGGCAGTGTTCACTTAAAAAAAAAAAGGAAAAATCAGTTTGATTTTATTAATTGTAATCATTTATTTGACCTCTACTGAATGTAATGAAAACACAGTGCTACAGAGCATAGTAGTCTTATCTACACACCAACAAGGGCAAAATCATAATCAGTCCTTGCTCTCTATCGAACAAACAAACAAACAAATAAGACTCTAGATCTAGATCTATCTTTTTGATGCTATTAGCCTAAGTTTTGTTTTCTACTAAAAGAATGGGAAATTAAAATACAATGTGATGTAAAACAAATTAAAAATTAGTTGACTTAGGGAAAAAAAAGAAAGAAAATATATGCTTTAAAAATATGGAAATCCTATTTTTTAAGCTGTTATTTAATGCTTTATATATAACAAAAAGAATGCTGCCTTTTGGAAATTACCAAAAATAAAATGAGTACAAAATTTAAATAGAAAGCTTATGGTTTTTCACATATTATGGCACTCAGGCTTCGAATCTGTCAAGACAATGCCAAGCGTACACTTAACTTTTAATAAGAGGTAAAAGGAACCTGTGAGAGTGGGTGCAAAATTTCATGCAAATCTGTACAGCAAATGATTTTTTTTATACATAAATCAGTCAGTGAGTGGTATTTTTGTGTTTATAATATATTAGATCTAGACTCTAGATTATACTATATAATCTAAGCATTTATTGTAACTTTTACTGTATCTAAGAATTTAAGTATAGAATAGCCTAGATTAATGTTAATGGTGATAATTACTCAATGTATTAATGTCAATGTCGACAATGACTAAATGTATTATGTAATCATCATCTATATTAAGATAATTAACTATATACTATATAATATAGATCTAGATCGATCTACATTTTGTCAATTTTGAATTTTTAAATCTTTGACTTTGACTGACACAGTTACACTAATAACTTACACAGTGATAGTCACACTTTAATATAAATAATACACAGTCACCATAAAATCGAGATATCATTTATAATTTAAGATCGAGATTCTAAATGTAGATCTAGACGTCACATACATCTAGACATTCTAGATCTAAATCTAATAATTCTAATACTAATACTAATCAACTTTAATGAACTCACCAACAACAAAGGCTGAGGCCCTTCAACAAGGCAGAATTTTCGTATCTATCAACTCTGATCAGAACAGTCATTCAGTGATTGACAATCATCAATGTTGAATGTCTCAAGTCCAAGTCAATGAATGTGGTGAATTGAACTTCGAAGACATGCAACTAATGATGTTACTAATGCAAGTGAAGTTACGAGACTGAATATAATTTCAATATTCGAGCCAATATCATGAATATTTCAGAATATCAATATGGATAAATCTAGATCTAGATCTATTAAATGTCGTTAAAAATGAATTTCACACAAAATCGAAATTGAAAATATAGACTAGTTTAAAATCAGAAAACGTAACAGTAAATTTATTAACTAGTCTAGTTTATTTATAATATTATTAATATATAGATTTAATTAAATTTAATAGATCAAGTTGAGTAGTTCTATTCATTATTTCCTGACTTCCTGATCTGTTGTGTAGGTAAACTAAAATGTAAAAAACAATAAATCCAAACAGTAAGTAGACTAGCAGTCAGTGTTTATAAGTGTTGCCAGATTGTTCCGGACAAAAAAATAGTGCACGCTAAATACTTGTGGAAGAAGCAAAAATGTTACCCATTTATCTAGTCAAGATGACACCATAGCTTCTAGATCTCTAGATTTGATAGAGTTTCACTGAAACATTTCTTTTTCACAATGTGTACTTCTTTATCAAATGTCGAAATCCAGTTTACAGTTTCAGACTGTCATTTGTCATTGGTTAATTATAACTAAATGCATGAGCGTAGGACGTAATCATATATATATATTTTTTTTTTTGAAGTAACGTCTGTATCATATAAGATATGATTAATGCTAGGTATCAGATACCAAGAAGAGAAGAAAAATCAGTTTGTACTGTTTCAAGTCAAAACTCTGGCTGTCAAAGGATTATGCACAAAAATAAATAATAATAATAATAAAGTACTAAAAAAAGTACTAAATACTGTGATCAGACGAAATAAAAGCTGAGATGATTAAATTTGGTCATTATTCTGAAACATGACTCACTGTCAAAAGTCGTCCAAAGAGAAGCTGGCTAGAATGTAACGGCATATCTCTTGATATCCTACTAAGAACAGCTGTCGAACGGGAAAAAAACGGAGGGATCTTGTTACGCGAACTATCGCAGCAAACCTACGACATAAATAAGTCAAGGGACAGATGATGATGATGAAATCCAGTTCAACTTCTTTCGATTCGAAAGCTAACGCTAAGAAAATAAAGCATTATATATAGCGCCAGATGAAAAAAAAATCGCGTGAAAGAAAACAAATTATAGGCCCTCTCGTTACTTGTATGCCACATGCTTTTTCATTGTTACGAATTAGGCCTACATACAACGTAAAGGCTTGTTAAAAGCAGTTGGTTAAGAGAAAACTACTATAGTAGATCTAGATAGCCAGTATGTGTAAAAAAAAAAAAAAGGGGGGGGGTGAATTACCTGACGTTGGTATAAGAATGTGAGAGAAATATTCCATAGATAGGCCTTTCATTTATACTAGACACATGCGCACTCATAGGAATAGGCCTACTCGCTTAATAGATCTAGATCTATAATACGTCCTATATATAGAAATAAGACAATGCCGATTTGACAAAGCTTAGGGGGACATGAGGTCACTTACTAAATATAGGCACATTTATTCTGTGGTATTACAATTAGGGTAGCCTACATTTTCTTCATTGCAAGGGTATGCCTACATTTTCTTAAGACTGCTGGAGAAGAATGCCTCAATGGAGTCTTTGCTTTATTTCGCTCACTTTGCGTTGATACGTGAAAACCTTCTTCCAAAGCTATCAGCATTGAATTCTTACTGATTTGAGGTTACCAGGCACAGCTTGCTCAGAGGGGGGACACAAAGGAGAACTAGGCCTTACAAAGGAGGACATGAGAAATTACGGCAGACTAAACTTTAAAAACTAAACTTGCACGGTATTGGATGAAACTTTTCAGCAAATCAAAGGCTGTAGAATTTGATTACATTTAGTAGTGAATTTCCCAGACACATCTTTTCCCTGAAGTAGCCTACATCACCTTGGAATGCAAAATAATTACTTGAACATGTTTTATTTATTTAGTGGCTATGTTCTTTGAAAAATATATATATATAAAAACCTATAGGTTGTTCAAAAAGGAGGTTGTGAAAAAAAAAGTCACTTAATTATTGCTGTCTGTAAGTTTGTACAGATAAGATATGAAGGAATAAACTTTATTGATCTATAGCCTAATTTCCATTTGTGAAAAAAGCCAGACATTTTTTTTTAAGTTTATGCTGATTCTTGCAGGAGAGGACATATCCCCGAAAGGGAGGACATATAGCCTCCTTTTGCCTGACGTCTGTGGTACATAAACTTAGATTTGAAGAGTGAGAACTAAGCTTCGACCCCTTCCTTTTTTTTTTGTTTTGCTACGCCCATGGTTACTTGCCATTAGTCACTTCCTGTAAAAGAAGTCCTTATACTTCTCCCCTGAATAAAGCCAAAGTAAACATTGCCTGAGTGTCTACATTAATCAAGAGATAAACAATTTGATGGCAAAATTCTGGTATGAAATATATATTGTTTATATAATTTTTAACTCTATTTTAATCTATTTCTCAGACGAAGCGACTAATTGAACTAATGAACTTTATTAGTTCCCATTCACGAAAACGAAGATTACGTTTGAAAAGTAGGCCTACAAGCCTGACATTTTTTCCCACTAGTAGGCCTAATATGCCTACTTAGTGCGAATAAATTCTGTCTGATCACCAATGCGCACTGGACTGTTGATCGATGGTATCGGGTTCGAACCCTGCCCTACACTATCTCCTGCTGTCCCGCGGGAACTTTGGAATAGAATAGAATAATCTTCAAACCTGAGTATTTGAAAAGTAAAACAAACATAAAACAAATTAAGCAAAATTGGAAAAAAAAATTTGAGCCTCTCCATGGAGAATCTATTTGTATCTTTTCTTTATGTGGGTGGGACCTAAAGTCGATTAGATCAAACTAACTGCAAGAATGAAATCAGGACACAATTTATTAATTTAAAAAATGAGAGCATTTGTTTATGATTATATGTTTAGTATTAGATGATTACATTAACATTTAAGTCGATTCAAGTTTTTGGATAGCTCGTTTTTTGTTTTGTTTTGTTTTTCAAATGACCATTTGCTCTATGCATTGTGTCATATTTTTCATTTACAGGTATAGGCCCCTACACATAATAAAGCTTGTCTTCGAGTCCGAAGATTAATGAGGAATGCAATATTCACCGTGACTACGCAGCCCTAGCTGCGACCTACATATTTTGCTGCATCCAGGGCAAGTATAACCATTGTCCGCCGGTGGTCGATTTATTTTTTCACCTTCTGCGTCTGTCCTCGGCAGTGGATTTTCATTTGGTCTCAAATGTGTATCCCACGGCCTTTGTGAGTGACCTCCAGCTGTCTCGTTCTGAGGCCGCGTGCAACCATGTGCTCTCAAATCTCTTCTATGTCAGCAAAGGCAAGCAGGCGCGTAAGCTGGTCTTTAAAGCGTTTCCGTGGGCACCTCTGTTACGTTGACCACCTTTAAGCTTACCAAAAAAAAAAAAAAAAGACTGCCTTCGGCATACGTGCCCTGCCCAGCGTAACTGTTGGACCATAAGAAGTCCCTCTATACTGTCCATACCGGCGTTCGCAAAGGACATCGCTGTTTGTTGGCCCATACACTTACAAATAATTAAAGAACCTAGCCGCCTAGCTCATTTTTTTCCACAATCACTAAATCGAGACGTTTTAATATTTACAGTTTATAGATCAGGATCTAGTCACGTGGATCCTTCTAAGTAGTCATAGTAACCAACGCCTTTCTATTCGTCCATCTCTCATACAGCACAATATGGAACATTTACTGTAGTAACAAATTACCTGGCATAGTTGTACACAGCACGCACACTTTAATATGAACTCCACACTTAGAAGAACACAATATTGATCAGATTACTGGCTAATAGAAATAGCTTTTTTTTTCCCGAAAACATATTTTATTAATGAACTCCTTAATTTAATCAACTTTTCATACCGAAGCAGTACCAGTCATTCTATAAAATGCTGTATTTCGTAATTTTGCTGGTAACATAATTATTATTTACAAAACCACCAAAGTAAAAAAGTAGTTCGGGCGTTTGATTAAAGATCGCGTGAGTTGGCTATGCGTCTCATCATTGACTCACACCCGAAATGGTGGTCAACATGATATCAGCCGCACATGTTGTTTGATTTACTGTCGCTACTTGAATCTAACTAGGAGGGTTTAGTTGAACAGCGTTCTTTAATTGTTATTCTTGGCGTCAATAGGCAATGTTATACGATCTAATACTCTGAAAGACACAAAGATAAATAAGGCACATTCCTCGTACCATATGCTAGGACAAATTTGTACAAATACTCCTTCTTCCCTAGTGCTATTAGAGCATGGAATGAGTTGCCTGAGCTAGCCAGGAAAACCAGTGACTTGGCAGAATTTAAGTCATTGGTTAATATGCATGACTGAATGCATGACGCGTAGGACGTAGTCATCTTCTTTTTTTTTTAACGTCTGTATTATATAAGATAAGAAGATAAGATAAAATTTCACGTGTCTAAGTTCGATTATAATAAGCTATGGAGGAGCGGTGACTTAGCGGTAAAGCGCTTGGCTTCTGAACCGGAGGTCCCGGGTACGAATCCTGGGATTTTTTTTAAATTTTTGGATCTTTGGGCGCCTCTGAGTCTACCCTGCTCTAGCCTGACATTAGTTAGGGAAAAATAAAGGCGGTTGGTCATTGTGATGGCCACATGACGCCCTCGTTAACCGTTGGCCACAGTAACAGACGACCTTTACATCATCTTACCTATAGATCACAGGGTCTGAAAGGGGAACTTTACTTTATAATATTAATAAGGCTTGTCTTCGAGTCAGAAGATTAGTGAGGAATGCAGTATTTCCCGTGGCTGCGCAATACTTAAAAAGAACTGCATATAATATGAAAAACAAAAGGAATAATTAAACATGATGAAAGATATTTGAAAATACTTTCTTTGTTCTCCTAGATCTGTGACGTGGCAACGAGCTATTGGTCTAAACTGCCCACAGGCTGCAACGTCGCAAGTCAGTGTTTAGGTCTTCAATAACCATTGGTCCCTGTCTTACGCGTATTCATACGTCAGTCTAGTTTGTGTATACTAAGAGACTTAACTCATTGAGTAGTTTTCATAGCTAATTCAGAAATGCCGATCCATGTTCTAAGAAGGAGCACGCCTTACCACAAGGAAAAGGCTCCCCATACAGTCCTTCGAGAATTCAATTATATTGAATGAGGTAGTTCCGAATCTCTGACCTACTTTATAAAAAAGTCACGTGACTGTGGTCTTATACATGGCAATATCTTCCTATGATAAGATGTAGATCTAGATTTAGTGCTAGCCTAGATCTAGTAGACCTATTAAATAATAAAAAAAAAAAGTGAATTTATTGTAACATACTTTTTAATTACTTAAAGATGTAGAGATCTAGACTATTTTCATGTTTTAAATTACAATGAAATCAAGGTCATTAAACAACACACCCACGTGACTGAGAAGAGATCCGGAACTACCCCATTGGAGAGGCCCGTAAATCACGTCTCTCCCACCCCTCTGACTATTCTTATGCTTTTTAGTTCTTTAATGAAATATTTTTTGGCCCGGGCCGGTTTTTTTTTTTCCTTTTTACATCCCGCAAATCGTTACGTCAACATAATAGTCTATGGGTCTAAACTGCCAACAGGTTGCGACGTCACGGGTCAGTATACATGCCTCCTATAACGATTGATCTCGTTTTGACCCTTATTTTGATCGTGACTCTACAAATACACATTGCGGCTTGAGCTTTTATCTGGCCAGTTCTTACGTGCAATGTCACCGCAATGTAGCCCTTATATGTGCAGTCGAGTGTTAGATTTATCAAAATCTAGACAATTGTTCGTTTATACCAGGGGTTCTCAACCTGTGGGTCGCGACCCCCTTGGGGGTCGATTGACGATTTGCCAGGGGTCGCCTAAGACCATCAAAAATATGGATTGTTTTTGTCTTTTCTTCTATTGCTGTATGTGTGTGTGCGCTGGGGGAGGGGGTGGGGGTGGCGGCAGAGTGGGGGATTGTAAAAAGGTCGCCGAGCATAAAAGGTTGAGAACCGCTGGTTTATACCATGATGCATACAAAGCAACCCAGCTCCAGTGAGCTGACATAATCTAATCCCAGATCACCGGGTAAAGATTTAAAATACAAGTAGATATTGTTTTACACAAGCCTTTCGTTTCTTAAAGAAAAAAAAAAAGCTCTCTCATTCAATTCACAAGACAAATCAGTTTTCGAAGTCAAAGTTTTAATAGCTAAGAACTAATTGACAAATATACAAAATATACACAAGAACGTTTTTGTATTTTTAGACATTATAATTGCCTGCATTTCCAACCATAGAGGACCAGCTTAATTCCGTCCACTTAATCATTACGTCTGGCTTCGTCCACTTAGTAGCTTGCGAGATACCTCACCCCCATGTTGATTTAGTCTTTGGTTAGCATACTATATAGTTCGAGATGCCTTTTTTAAAAAAAAAATAAACTAGAAAATACCTTGTCACACACACAAATATGTACAAACAAAATAGAAAAGACCTTGTCCAAAAAGAACATTACGATACTATGTGTTACAAATGTAGCCATGTACAAATAACAAATTAGATAACATATAACAAAAACATAAAAAGTTCAAATTGATGGTAAAGAAGATTAAGGCGCATAATTTGTTCACGAAAGCTGCATATACTTTTGAAACATATCTCCAATATGTTTGTAAAATATCACTGATTCAATAATTCAATACTCAATCATTTTTTTTATGCCAAAAAAAAACAGTACACCAATTTAATTTGTCGCATTATAAGCTGGTGAGCTCCCAAGAGATAAAAAAAATGAAATTAAAAAAATATATAGGTTATGTATATAGGCCTATTTTTATGTACCGGTAGGTCTAAACTCCAAGATGCTAGACCCATGTTTCACATAGATCTAAATCCAATCCACTATATCAGTAATACTCCAGCTAAGGCCCGAGGGCAATATCAGGCTAGTTTCTTATAAAATAAAATCCATTTCGCCTTAGCACCAATCTTTTATCCCTTGAATATATATATAGGCATAGATTAAAAAAAAAATCCTCTAAATAACAACAACAAAAAAATACCATTGATCTATAAGCAGACGTGAGCAGCGCGTGCATTGGGTCCATTCACACTAACATTAAACGTAACTTTGTTAATGCACAATACTGACACACAAAGCATTTGTGGCTTGACAGGAGCACTCTAGACAGTGCCGGCCTTAGACCACTGCAAACTATGCGGCCGCAGTAGGCCCCGCTAATTGTAAATTATTAAAATAAACCATTACCACTTTTATATAATAACAGGGTTTCCGTGGCCTCCTCATTTTCCAGGACCTCCTGGAAATCTGCTGAAATTGCAAAATATACGAAAAAGTCCTGGAAATCTCCTGAAAACTCATAAAAAATCTGCTAAAAAATGGATAAAATTGTCATTGTGATGTACCAATCCCACGCGCGATAAAAAAAAAAAAAACGCATTGTCAGCTTTCCTTTAGGCCTTATTAAGAAAATCCTAATTTTGACATTATGCTTATCCCCGCCCAGACTGGGCCCCGCGCAATCCGTTTCGCATAGGGCCCCGCAATAGTTAGGACCGGCCCTGACTGTATATATATGTCTCACACAGGCCTAGGTTTAGTAACAGTACAATGTATCATTGAGTAAGCTCATAACTGATTCTAAGTATACAAAAAAAA
Organism: Biomphalaria glabrata; assembly: GCF_947242115.1. NCBI lineage: Eukaryota > Metazoa > Mollusca > Gastropoda > Planorbidae > Biomphalaria > Biomphalaria glabrata. The sequence continues at coordinate 50,289,886 of NC_074716.1, read as the reverse complement.
AAAATAACACTACCATATGCAGCGAACACATTTGGAGGTTAGTAAGAAAAAGATTAACCAGTTACATAGTAAGTAGAAATAAGGGCCACCTGGGAGGCATAGGCACATGATGCAGAATCATGGCATCGAGCTGTGAAAATCGGCGCACAAATAGCTGAAGACAAGAGAAAAGCGCTGGCAGAAGAAAAGCGTCATAGAAAAAAAAAAAGCAAGGCCAATGACTAGCTCCAGCTGGAATAACCTGCCCAGTGTGCAGCCGAACATTCCGGGCTCACGTGGTCTCACCAGCCACATGAGGAGGTACAAAACCCCAGTGCAAAAGTGGTCATCAATAACTATGATGGACGAACTATAAGAAATAAGAGCGATAACAATATAGGTAGTTTTTTTTTGGTGTGAGTGTATATTTAGTTACATACACATACAAACGATCGCAGTGACCTCACAGAAGGCTCTGGCTTACTAATTAATCTTTCTGTCAATACCTCAGACTTTTAATCTCAATGCCTGAACTTCTTGTAATTCTGCCTCAACATCATCATGCTAAAGGGTTTGGGGTTATCCCCTGGTATTATGGTGTATTATACTGGTACCTTTTATATGCTTGCGAGTCGTGGACGTTGAATGCAGAGCTAGAGAGGAGGATCCAAGCAATGGAATTGAGATGCTACAGAAGGATCCTAGGCATCACATTCAAAGACCGCATCACAAACCAAGAAATCAGAGACAGTGTTACTGTAGCGATCGGAGCTCATGATGACCTGCTAACTATTGTAAAAAGACGAAAACTTAAAACCTATGGCCACATTACAAGATCTACGGGGCTCGCAAAGACCTTCCTTCAGGGAACAGTGCCAGGGAAAAGAAGAAGAGGCAGACAGAAAAAGCGATGGGAGGACATTAAAGAATGGACGGGCCTGCCATTGAGAGAGGTTCTAAACAAGGCAAAAAAAAAAGGGAGGAATGGAGAAAGACCCGGTAGACAAGTCTTGCCTGGTGCCCCAATGGTCCAACAGACTAAGGGATAGGTAAAGGTATACTGGTACCTTAATTCTTACTGCTATGTCAAAGATGGAGTGAATTTATAGTTATGTCAGAGAAGAGTTCACGGACGAATTAACAATATCCAAAACATTTTTCAACTTAACATCAAGTGAGGATGTCATCATTATCTTCCGGTCTGAATTGGAATGACTTAGATGATAGTAAACAGTTTAAGCTGAGTCAAGTCTTTATTATCACCCCTTTTAACTACATCGACCTTGACATGTACTGCAAATTATCCATGAATGAATACCCAATCTCTTACTGGGGGCTCAAACTCACTATCCCTGGGTTTGGAAGCCAAGGGTATTACGACTCGGCCACCATGGCCCACTTTTAAAAGCACCACTAAATACCCCACACTACCTATCCCACATCTTCTCCACACACACACACACACACACGAGATATAGGCAAGTGAAAACAACTGGATTCAAGTTTTGTTGTTGGTGGTGGTTTTTTAATTTTATTTGTCCAACAGAGGGGAATAATCCCGTGACCACATTTCTTTGTCACCCATTAAAGTAAAGTGGATCCAAAGAGATTCTGCAATCCATATTTTTTAAAATCCCAATATTTAAACGGATTTGGGATCAATATTCTTTGTTCAGATACATAGCATTAGCCTTCACACCATAATCTAGCAACCAATGAGCTCCTCTTAATTAAGCATCTTCTCTTTTGAAGTAACGTCTGTATTTTATAAGATAAGATAAGATATGATCTAAGAAAAAGATTGAAAGGTAAAATACACACAGATAGTAATAACAATAATAATAATAAAAAGACTACATTGAATTTCTTTTCTCTTAAAAGAAACTCCACCCTGGCAGTACCAGAAAATGAATACTCGCTCGTTTCTAACATAATAATATAATAATAATAATAATAATAATATACAAATTAAATTCCTTCAACCGCCTTAGAACTATATAAACATATACTACAAAAATATTCAATAAAATACATAAATGATACGCTATAAATATTGTGTCTTTTTAATACGACCTATTCACACAGAATATATTGGAAACTAAGCATCTATAAATCTTTACAGAACTATTCAGTTTAACACATTAGTACAGACAGCCTTTCTTTTATGTGAGCTAGAAATGTTAGCATCACATGTTTGAAAGTAGTTTTTCATAAATACTCCAGTAAACGGCTTAGGAGCCAGAAGGATAGACAAAAAATAACATTTCCAGATTATTCAATTACCATTAGTATATCATTTTTTATTTTTTTTTTACATAATAAAAATTAGCTTAGAGTAGATTAATGTGTTTTTTTTTTTTTATTGGAACTATATTATAGCCAAATATCAATTTCACTTTGACTTAATGCTTTGGGTCTTAAACCCTTTAACAGCACTCAATACACTGATGCCGTTTAAAAAAAATGTTATTAAAAATAGGAAATGTATTTTTTAAATAGAAAGCCTTATGGGAGTTTCATAAAAAAAAAAAGTATTCTGGGTTTTTGCCTCATAAACTGTCAAAAGACTTCATCAATCACGATCTATGTAACTTAAAGTCCCTTCAGTCGTGAAGCGACTATGCATTATCTCATAGTAGAATGCCTGGGCATAAGCTATAATTGGAATAATGTCATGTGTAACTAAAACCTATATAGCTCAGATAAATCTAAAAAATGTTCATATAATGTTTAACTAAGCACCAAATCAAACAGTTATTCTTAACACAATCTCACAACCATTGGCCATTCAAATGAATCAGAATACTTCAGGCCTACCCCAGGTCTACCCCATTCAGCCATTAGGTTTAAGCTCCCAAAGCATCCAACAATAAGAGTAACCCAATAGGCAAGCCAAAGTAGTTTTCTACCAGCTAGACAATCTCACAAGTATTATTATTTTTTTTTAAATATATTCCCATTAACTTTCTTCCAGCTAGACAATCTCATAAGTATTATTATTTAAAAAAAAAAAAGAATTCCCATTAACATTTGTACATTTTGAAAACTAAGGGAAAATGTAGATACAGATGTGGTGTATATAATGATAAAGGATATTGTTACTTAAATCTATATTGCCAAATATATATTCAAATTAAAAAAATGTAAATGTGTTAGACTGGTTAATGGAGAGGACAATCAGTACAGTGTTTCACGAATCTTTGGAGAAAAATAAATCTGCATTTTTCAAATTAAATATAATGAGAAATGTACAGAATGATAACAGTATTTTCATCGCACAAGATTGTAGTGTTAATGATGTGACACAAGACTGTAGTGATAGTGATGTGACACAAGATTGTAGTGATAATGATGTGACACAAGATTGTAGTGATAATGATGTGACACAAGATTGTTGTGATAATGATGTGACACAAGAGGTGTTTTTGCCCCTTAGCCACATCATTTCATAAACTAAGGAATTTGATTATTACCTCCCTTATTATTTCTGTAAGCTTTCTATGTAGAGGTCAGGTAAAACTGGAAAGAGTGTATTTATGAATATACTTATAAACTAGCTCAAGAACACTTACAGTGGATGTTAGGTTATGACCAGTGGATGTTAGGTTATGACCAGTGGATTATATTATAAATTGCAGTGGGGTCATCAGGACTGTCATATTATTGGTCCTGAGTTTAAAGCCAGACCCCTGGTGAAGTTCTGGGCTATGACATAATAATTATCATTTCTGAAGGAACTGCCCAAAAAATGTAAACTTTCTAATAGATAAAAATTGTAAACTAAACTAAGAAGAGTCTGATATCAAAATTTAAAGTAACAAACTCATTACCACTCCACTCCCTTCTCTTTTAGTTTGGCATGTACAGCCATCTCCCTGTAAGTTTAAAGTTGACTTTCTTGAATGGCAGATAAGACTAATTTCACAAAATAAAAAAAAAAAGGATTTGTATCACTTTAGTTTTTAACTCTTTAGTACCTGAGCAATCTCTGAACCCATTGAAATAATGAAATACAGGGGAGATTCTGGACATTTTTAATGACATACAGGGGAGATATCTGGACATTTTAAATGACAAACAGGGGAGATATCTGGACATTAACTATAACAGCAATACATTGTTACACAACATAAAAAAACAAACATAAGACAATTGATCACAGACATGTGTGATAAGACTGACTGATCCCGTATCCTCCCACCCAAGAGGTGGCCTGTAACCATAAGTGGCTATTACAAACTGACAAACATTTTCAGAAAAGTTTATTTCAAAAGTAACTAAACCCATTAGCTCCTTCCGCAGTTGAAAACATTTTCCCATTTTTGACTTAAACCATTGTAGAACTTTCTAAAATCCCTTATTCAATATACTTGCTTTAAACTTTTTAAAAAGAAGATTTCTTCTAGTCTCTTTGCAAGCGTGATAACAAATTATTGTGGGGATTACCGCTTCTAATTTTTTTTTTTATCGGAAAGATTTTTATATCTTCAATAATTTTTCAAACGAACAAGCCCATAGCACCAGTGTATAAGTGGGAACATGGGTATTTTCGAAGCTTATTCATATTCTAATGGTATTAAAAGTATATATTTTTTAAAATCTAGACACATTGTTCTATTTTTTAAAGTTGTTTGTTTATATGTATTAGATCTTAAATTTGATTATTTTTTGAAAATAAATATTTTTTTTTAGGATTTTTTAAATTCAGGGTTATCCCTCGTTGCTTAGGGCCTGGGAAGGGTTTTTCTTAACTGGAAATAGGAGCTATTAGGTTAAGACAATAATATATTACCTGCAATGAACAGGAAAGCCAATGAATAAAAAAGAAAAAAAAAAGAAATACACATTTTCGATAAGTTACACAGCTTGATGTGTGCAACAACCAATGTACAAATTTCTTTAAAGAAAAAAAGGGAAACTCAAACATCAAACACATATTTAACATCTAGTAAGTGAAAGGTTCATTCATTTTAAATTCTTCTATGTCCAAAGTCTAGTGTTTTAGTTTATACAGTTTAGTTTATAGATTTCCTTTGAATAACATGGTCATTGAAGACAAGTGGTTTTCAATCTCCCGAGAAATGCTTCCTCTTAAATTTTATATACTCTTGTCCTAAATGCTTTAGTTTTTAGCTGCTAAAAAAAATTTGAAATATGTACTTAAACATTATTTAGTGAGGCAAACTGTAGTCCTTATGTATTAACTCTTAACACTATTACAATTATTGTTGAATTATTAGTTAATAATTGTGACGGAACAGGAAACAAAATAAAAATTTACAATCACGGTTGCCTATTTCCAAGAGATTGAGAACCAGTGTCTAATAGAAAACTAAAGTTAAGCCCAAATTGAACAAGGGGAAGCCCCAAAAGATAGAGCAGTCCTGATGTGGTGGGCTTACATTTGATTTCCAAAAAGGACAGCCCACATTCCAGCAGTCAGCAAACAAAATAGCTGAGAATACCTGATCAAGCATTGTGCTGAACACACAATCACTGATCATCTCTACTATCACATGTACTCTAGACAAGTAAGTCCTTGGAGATTTGATCAGTAATAGCAGAGAATATCTGATCAATTGTGATGATCACAAAATGTAATCATCACTAGTTCAATCGACTTCCCATGTTCTCTAGACAAGTACGTCCTTGGAGATTAAATCTGCCATTGTTTTCTTCAGAAAAAATCTGGCTTTAAGTAAACCATTAAACCAAGAACAACTATTTAACTGTCAACCTGCCACCCATCAGAAACCTTGTGAAAACCATGTTCCAAGGCCATGTAAGGAAATGACCACAGAGTGCTTATGGCTCATTGAGCCTAAAGTGGGGCAGTAAGAAACTGTGTTGAAATGACGCAGAATTTATTGCCACTTAAAGGCACTCCATATTTATCACTAGATGTTTCCCTACTCCAGTTTAATTTTTAACCCCAGATTTGTCAATTTCTGAGCTTAAAGGCAAGTACTTCTTAAATTCATGCTACAACACATCAGTTAGTTTCAACAATAAAAAGCAAAAAGTTACTCCTTCTATTGTCCAAAGGAGTGTTACAAATAGTTCAAGTTTTTTTCTCACATTCATGAAGGCAATTATCTAAGTCTTCAGCAGTAAATTGATATTCAGGACCTGTAATTAAATAAATAATAATAATAAATAAGTCTTTTTAGAATCTATATTTTCAGTCACATTTTGGGGGGGGGGGGGGGGGGGGTTCTTAAGTGAGGTCTCTTTAAGAAAACTCTAGAAAAACATACTTATAAAAATCTTTTTTTTTTTAACCCTGATAGCTATTATCGAAATGGGGGGGGGGGGGGGGTATGGTGACTAAGTGGTAAAGCACTGGGCTTCAAAACCATAGAATTTCACGTTCGAATCCAGGTGAAGATGTGAAGACTGGTAGTTTGAATTTTTAGGACACCCCTGAGTCCACCCAACTCTAAAGGGGTAACTGACATTAGTTGGGGAAAGAAAAGGCTGTTGGCCATTGCAATGACACATGATACCTTTGTTAAGCATGGGCCATAGAAACAGATGACATTTACATCCTCTTTTATTTATGACTTCAACCTACAAGATTCCATTTCATTCCTGGTTAAAGGGGGTTTAGGGTTAAACTGGAGTGTTAAGAAAACAAAAAATGAAAACCTAATACAAGGCTCTATAAGGCTAGAATGACACATGATTTGAGTGAAGCAGCAACACACTATATCCATGTTGAGAACACATTTTGACGATGTTACAAAAAACAAGTATCAACAAATGTCCCCCACATAGAGCAAGAAATTTAGTTCAAGCAATTTTGAAACTGGTAGCATTATTATTATAGCTTTTATATAGCGCTACTTTCATGCTTATAGCAAGCTCAGAGCGCTTTGGTCCAATCTCATTTGTGGACCAGTGGGGGGTATCTAGGAGTTTGTTTTCCGTGCTGCCTGTAGGCGCTCAGTAAACGCAACTCTGCCCGAGTCGGGTGTCGAACCTAGAGCCCCCTGCTAGGTAGCCAAGTCAAGCCAAGTTCAAGCGCACTTAGCCTCTCGACCACGCTTCCCACAAAGAGCAAAGATCCAGAAGTTATTGCTTAAAATTTTGCTGAATCTTATCTTTTTTATCTCCAGTGGCTGCTTACTGCATAATAAAATTGCGTCAATTACTTGTTGAATACTACCACCTCAGAGAAGCTTCCATGTGTTTTTGTATTTGCGCTATTTTTTTTTGTTTTGGAAGCGAGACAGCTAATGAGCAGGTCTGGGGTGTACCATGTGGTAATGTCCATTGAGTTAACATCACTGATCTATCAAAAAGATTGGGGGGGGGGGGGGAGGAGGAACTCTCTGACAGTGATATGTTAATCTGGTACCAGCATTACTCATGAGGCAATATTGTACACTTTAACTTAACCATATGGAAAAGGTTGCCCCAAAAGCATTGCTCCCTTCCCTCTCCATAAAGCTGCTGAATTCAAAGGAACAGCAGAGATAGATCATACAGTTTGGAGTCAGCTGGCATGTAGGGCTACAAATAGCCTATGGGTCAACAGTTCCTGAAGCCTTTCCAATGTTTTGGTTTAGCCACAGGACTGTGAAGGTTTTCAATCTACACTGGCTAAATAGTTACAAAACTGGCTAAATTGTAAAAAACTCATATCCACATTCTACATCATATAACAGTAAAGTAAAATAAAGTTCCCCTTTTAGACTTGGGGTCTATAGGGCAGATGATGTCATCTGTTTCTGTGGCCTACAGTTAACAAGGGTGTCGTGTGACCAGCAAAACGACCAAATGCCTTTACTTTCCCCAATTAATGTCAGGTACCTCAGGTACTCAGAGGCGCCCGAAGATTCCGAAAAAAAAATCTTCACCAGGTTTTGAAACCCAGACCCGGTTCGGAAGCCAAGTGCTTTACCGCTCAGCTTTAGCGAGGACTAGCATATTATCTTTAAATTCATCTTCTTTAGTCCAGAATATTGTAGAACTAAAGAGCCATGGTTACAAGACTAAATATAAAAAAGAAATTTCTATATAATTACTATACTAGGGAAAAAAACAACAAAGTACCTTTAGAAATACGAATTTTTTTTAATAACTGTATAATCTCCTCCAATCCAAGGTTGTCATTTATTTCTCTATAAGCCTGCAACTGAGGACTGTTTAAATCTTTCTCTGAAATATAGTTAGTCAAAAAAATAAACAAAAGTTGTCAATGGTATAAGTAGAAACCCTGCACATGTATTTCACTGCCTAAATTTGTGACATATGCCCTCATAATTTGATATGATAATGACTGACAAACAAATAATTTTAGTGGTCCAGCTTCCTAAATAATTCAAGAAAACTTGTCAGTAAGGGTACATCTGATAGAGAAAGCTGCACTTTATTTTCAGCCAGTCTTTGAAAATAAAAATACTAAGGCTTGTCTTGGGAGTCCAAAGATGAAGGAGGAATGCAGTACTTAACGGAGCTATGCACTCATCAGTTAGTTCTCTATTTGCTGTCTATTCCTATCTTCCTCAGTACTTAACGGAGCTATGCACTCATCAGTTAGTTCTCTATTTGCTGTCTATTCCTATCTTCGACAGTAGATTTCTTTATGGTTTCTAAAAAATACACAACTGCTTATACTTAAAATGATATACACGTTATGAGCTTGAATAGACACAGAAGCTTGTTACAAAACTTGTATAAACTCACTCTGTCTGTCTGGTAAAAAGTTTGTACATGTTATTTTCTCGGATCAAGCAGAAATTTTGCCCAATTATTTCTTTTACATGCCAACCAAGAATCAATAAAAAAAAATTAACCAATTAGTTAATTAACTATTGGTAATTAATTATTTTGTTAGGTATCTAGAACAAGGGAAAAAAATTATACTTGATTGATAAGGTGGTATAAGTTGAATTAGTCCCCTTTATTGTTTGTAGAAAGAAAAGTTTGTAAATAACTATAAAACCTATTTCCATAAGCAGCTCTCTGGCACAGTGGTTAACATATTGGCTTGAGGAGGCCTTAGCCCTCGAGTTTGAATTCAGGTCACTAACTTTTTTTTATAAATACATTTAAAAAGCCATCAACTAAATACTCCCTTCTCTCTCTCCCTACCCCTTTCCAACTGGTCCAGACAAGTGAAAGGATCATCATTGGCCTCCTTCAGTCGTAGGACGACTATGGTTCATCTCGCACACTTCCTCCTGTGGCTGTGGAGCCCTATTTTGGAGAGACACTCCTGTCCACAAATATCGCAGGTTAAGGTGGCTTTTGCTTCGGTGGTAGAGGAGCTGGCCATTTTTCGCATTGTCCGTTTTTCTTCCAGGGCTGAGGCCCATGTTCTTTCCCTAGCTATAGCTTTCTTGGTCACTGCCTCTCTCCACCTGGTGCGGTCTAGAGCTATGTCTTCCCAATGGTCAGTATTGATGTGCACTGATTTGAGGTCCCGTTTTATTACATCTATGTAACGGAGGTTGGGGAATGAAATTGCGCTATACAAAAACAATTGTTAAAAACATTTTTAATCATACAGATATTGTTAGTCGAGATTTATTACAAATTTATTGACAAGACTGATCCAAACTAACTGATACAACTACACTTAATATAAGCTTTTTTTTTTTTTAAAAGTTTCTTTTTTTGTATTTTGCTTGTAATTGTAAGTCTCATAAAACAGAAATCTTGAACTTATCAAGCAAAAAGATTGATTACTGTTGAAATTACAAAGGAAAAGAGGCCAACTATTTACTATTGGAATTATAAAGGGGAAAAGGCCTATTATTTACTGTTGAAACAATGAAGGGAAAGAGACCTATTATTTAAGTTGCAATTTTTAAAGTACCAGTGCTAATAATAAAATACAAAAATAATGTGTTCTCTTAAATAACCAATGCATGATTATTAATAATTAGAATAATACAAGTTTCCTTACCTATTTGCGACTCTAAACTTCTTGATGGAGTGTTTCTCTCACTAGAGGCTGTAGACGAAGGAACATATTTCTGCTGATAAAAAATGTATACGTTTTTCATTAGTCTTACAATTTTATTCAAAATCAACAAGCCCCTATTACAATAAAATCTGCTAAATTATTTAATTAACTAATACAACATGACAAAAAAAAAAATGTCCACTAAAGTTACAAATGAATGTAATGTCAAAAAGGCATGAACAAAAATATTATGGATTTTCTTATAAATAAGATTGTTACTACTTATACAGTTCCACTCCCACTCATGTAAATTAGACTTATACAGACCATTGGGTTAAACTCCCATTCATGTTAATTAGAGGCTAAAATGTTTTTTACTTCAGGTAACCCCATTCACTGCTCTAATGAAAATGGCATTATGAAAGAAAGAGTACTTATATGGGTATTCTATTAGGCAATATTTGTATATATGCAGTTCAGGCTTTAATCTTTTATGTATATTTGCTACTGTATATTTTAGTCTTCTGTCTCTACGTTGAGTGACTGTACCAATGGTGTTACTGTAGTCATATGTTAGTATTCAAAAGGGATAAACTTCACATCTTTATTTTACACTTATAAATATTTTACACATTTAAATCTTGTATAACTTCTTCCATTCCAGGAAGTGGGCACCAGCTGGGAAGAGGCTGCAGACATTACTGGAGAGCTATTGGAGACAGCTACCACCCGATGCACAGAAAGGCGTTGGAGTAAAATTAAATTATGGCTTATATATAGCGCTACTTTCATGCTTATAGCATGCGCAGAGCAATATGGACTAATCTCATTGTGGACCAGTGGGGGTATCTAGGAAAAGGTTTTTCCGTGCTACCTTTAGGCGCTCAGTAAACACAACTCAGCCTGAGTTGGGTGTCGAACCTCGAGCCCCTTCATAGGTAGCCAAGTCAAGCCAAGTTCAAGCGCACTTAGCCTCTCGACCATCTAAGTAAGTCTTCCATTCTGACTGTTAAGTTCACTCTTGTCATGGCTTCAGGAATGATTGCCAGACCAAGAGAGTAAGAATTTCTAATTGGGGATTTTGTGATGACTTTTGTCCACTCTTTTAGATTGCAGTCCTCTGCATAAGTGAATAGTATGATGTCAAAGGTCCTTCTACTCTTCAGAGGGATTCTTATTTTATGAATGTATATTTTTTAAATGTGGGAAAAAATCTGTTTCACAAAACCAATTTAGCTCTAGTAAAATATTTTATGTTGAAAAAAAAAAAAAAATTTCCCTTTTAAATATATAATAATTATATAATAATAAAATATATATAATATAATATGTATAATATATAATAATTAAAAAATCACTTTCCATTAATAAATTTTATGAAAAATTAAAAGGGCAAACTCTAGTGTTTTGCTTTTAACATTATTTCACTTTTATCCCTAAGTGACGATCAGAAAAACAGTGATAACTAACCTGTCTGGACATTTTCAAGTTCGCCAAACTTTTTAGATTTGACATCTGGGGCTCCGGATCTGACAACTGCTTCATGTCCGTTGACTGAGAAAATGCTTTTGAAGATTGAGCCAATTCTTGGCTCTTGACAATGTTAAGACCGGCAGTAAAATAGTCAAAACTTCGGTTGGAAGTCTCCTCTTCGTGCATCGTGGACAAGTTATTTGGTGCTGCAGCCTCCTCCATTGGTGTCTCTTGGTTGTAAGTCTGAGATATCTTCTGAATGTAAAGGCATGAAGGGTTCAGCTTTGCATGTTCTGTATATGGATCATCGCTTGGCTCCCAGCTGCTAAATCTTTTGCCACAAGAATAGCACTGTAAACTATCTTTATGGCCTGAAAAATTGTTTTTAAAAATTAGCAGAAGATGAAACTCTACTTAATCTGTATACACACATACCAACTAAAAAAAAAAAGTTTGACTTTTTGAGTTATAATGTTAAATTTGGTTAACTTTTTTTTTTTTTTTAAATCAAAGCATTTTTTTGTTTAAGTAATGAAACATATGTACTATTAGTTCTTAAAATTCAAGCTTTAATTTTATTAAAAGAATGAAGATTTAACAAAATAATATTTTTCTTTAGGAAAAAGACACACTTTATTTTCATTGATATAACAAATACAACCACCCAATCAGGGACAAATGCAGGTAAGCATGTATACACACACACAAAAATTAGCATAGTGAAACAAAAACAGCTATAATTGCAGTTCCTACTAGAAAATCCAACACACTTTAATCCAAAATACTCTTTAATTCAGCGTGGTGTCGATATAAATTCATGTAAATAATATATATTGTAGTAAATATATTTTTAGAAAAGTAGGTTGACTTAATTTAGTACAGTACAGTATAGTACAGTAAAAAAGCTAAAATGATATGTATTGTATTTTTAGATAAATAAAAATAGATAAATAATTAGAAAAAACAATGTTACTTTCTTGTCTATTGCTTATTTTATCCATTTTAACATCTAAGAGAATATCTCATTCCATCATAAATAGAATTTTCTTCAAACATACTGTAACTCTTTGAAGTAAACTAACCTTTGGTAATCCGACGTTTTCTGTAATCCGACACCCCTCCAGTCCCGTAACCATTGGACTATTAAAAGTTAATTGTACTTAGTTTCAAATTTAATATATATTTATGAAAATTGCATTTAAGGGATAAATATAGCCCTAAGAATAATTGAAATATTATGCACATGTATTCAATGATGATGATTTAAAGGTCAATGTGTTAACAAAACTAGAAGCCACTGAAGCAAGTACTATATAAGTTCATATCTGAAAGTTTGAAAATTGCCAACTGAAATGTACTTGCCATTCAAAGTGCTGCCAAGTTTGTAGCATTTTGTTTTAAAACGGAATAGCTTCACTTGTTAACATACTGATATAGCAGTTAAAAAATGAAAGAATATAGTTAAGTTTAAAAATGGATGCAACACATAAACACATAAGTAAGAAAGAGAAGCATTTATGCTAAAAGGAATACGGTCCTGGCGAGTCATTTCACAGTTGAAAGTGTCTAGACTTATAAACAGAAAATTCTGAAAAAACAGACAGTGCAATGACAATCATGACTGGAAAAGACATGCCTGCACTGATGAATTACTTCATTATTTCCTTGATTGTGAAGGTGTCACTTAGCGGTCTGTTCTGTGAAAACCCCAAGAACCGGCTAAAAAAACTCAACAAACTTGAGCCTTCAAAAAATGGTTTCAACTATCAATTAAAAAACTTTATTGGTACCATCATTATAACAATGGGTTATAAAAAGATGAGTGCTTATGTAATCACTGCTAGTTGGAGTGCAGTTGGTGATGAGTGAAAACAGGGACATGGATTTCAGTGTTATCATTGCTGTTGATTTTGTATCACACGCCAATGTCTAACCAGTCCATGTTATGCGGATTGTCTTGGCCTGCCCCATGAGATGAGGGTCTCTTGGTTTAACAACTACAAACCTGTCAACATTTACAACTATAAAACTGCAGTGTATCCTGTTAGGCCAAATGAAAGATTAGCAAAAAGCAACATTGAGTTCATATCAGGCAGTTAAAAAAAAGACAAGGCAAAGAATTACTATGTTGTTCTGAGAAAAAAGGTAGAGTTAATCCCCTTACTTGATGCTTCAGCAGAAGGGAAACTATTAAAGTCAAAGTTACATTGAAATGTTATGAATGTGGACAAATATTCCTTAATCGGTTTATAAATAAGACAGTATAAAAACACTATTTACAAATCGACAGCTGCGCTGGGTGGGACACCAATCCCACATGGGGAATGAGTGCATGTCAAAGACAATCTTTTTTGGCAAGCTTATAGGAGGATGGAGTAACAGAGGTGACCCCTGAATGGGCTTAAAAACAACATCTCAGGCACCATTTTGCCCTTAAAGGCATAGAGGAAAGAAGTCAGCAGCTGAAAGCTTCTGAAAGAGATGTCTGGACAGCTCTTGCAAAGATCGCAGGCCTAAAGAAAAGCCCTTGTTAAAGATAGGAAGACAAAAAGAAAACTTAAATAGACCCCTGCAGCCAATGGCTTTGTCTGTATCAAATGTGACCAAATATGCAGGTCAAAAATGGGTTTGCATAGTCAAGTGAAATACTGCACATATCCTTAATCTTAATAATAGAAGACAATGCCTGATTATTAATATATTTTGTTTGCGACATGAAGAAAACAGCTAAAAATCTACAGCATATAAATCTGATTTTCCAACCATCAAATACAGTGTAACATGGGCAGTTTAGCGAATATGAAGAACCAATATCATTCCCGGTGCCATAGAACATATTAACAAGGATATCAACTAGAATTGCAAGTAATTATAATATCTCATCTTATCAAATACAGACATTATTAAAAAAAGAAGATGATTACGCCCTACATGTGTTCCTCGGTCAATCTAGTCATGCATGTTAATCAATGACTTAAATTCTGTCAAGTCATTGGTTTTCCTGGCTAACTCAGGCAACCTATTCCACACTCTAATAGCACATTTGTAGAAATTTGTCCTAGCATATGGAACAAGAAATGTGCTTTATCTTTGTGTCTTTCTGATAACGCTATATGACACAGTGTGTTTACTATCTCAGCATCTGAAATATCCTACAGCGGGCATTCATTAACTGCTTTCGTAAAGATTGCTTAGTGGTTCACTAGGAGTAAAGCGGGTCAGATTTCAACACAACAAAAGTGGGTCAAAGTTTAACAATGACAGATGGGGATACAACAAAAGTGTGTCAAAGTTTAACACTGACAGATGGAGATACAACAAAAGTGGGTCAAAGTTTAACACTGACAGATGGGGATACAACAAAAGTGGGTCAAAGTTTAACACTGACAGATGGAGATACAACAAAAGTGGGTCAAAGTTTAACATTGACAGATGGAGATACAACAAAAGTGGGTCAAAGTTTAACACTGATTGATTTAGACATAAAAAACTTTAAACATGCTGGTTAAAACAGGTGTTCTAGTTACTAACATAGGCTTGATAATTGAATTGGCAGACCTTGCTTGATAGCTTTTTAATGAAGTGGGTTTAAAATGTACCAGTACCAAGATGATGGAGAGGGTACTAACCTGTATAGAAAAGACCTGCATCGGCAAACTTGTTTTTCTTACTAATAATATGTGGTGGAGCATCTTTATACGTGTCCAGCCTATTGAGAACATTACTCATGTCTTTCTTTTCATCTTTCATTTTAAGTCTGGAAGTCAAAGCAAACATGAATATAATAGATATACAAAGTAAAAAAAAAAAAAAAGTTAAGTAGCATTAAAGTCCCATAAGGCTATAGGCAGCAAAGTATAGTTGTTTTATAAGTTTGTTTTACGAGTTTTTGCTATCCCATCAAACATGAAGATTGATACATCTTAGCTAAAACCGCCTGTAGGATGGCAGAGTTTGAACTCAGTACCATGGTAATAATGGTCTTTAAGTGGATATCACTCTACCGGGCATCCACCCCCAGTTCAACCCAATCTGCCACACAGATTATTTTAGAGGGGCCATAAGGCAACCACAATAATCAATCACTTGTACTTTGCCCAAACATTAAAAAAAAAAGCTGATAACAAATGAACTCAGAAACTTCCTTAAATATTTAGAAAAAAAATTTCAGCTTTCAATAGACTTCATCTCAAAACCAGATTATTGAGTTTAATGACAAGTATTCTGCGACAAAGGCAACTTCTCATATATGTGTAATGAACCACAACCTTAACTGGCAAACAGGACACTCTTTCTGATGGAATGAATACTTGATAGGACAGTTTTCATTCTTTCATTAACAATTACATATATATCATTTTGCTTAACACTGGTAATGCCCCAGTATGTCTAATCTCTCTGGTCAGTAAGCATAATTCATCCACCAGGGATAGTTGTTTTTATCTGTACTAGTTGCAATATTTAAGAAGGCTTTGCTTTTGCTATAAAAAAGAATAGGACAGAAGAAAAAAACGAATGGTTTTTGTCAATGATATGCTATGTAAAGAAAGAAAAAAAAAATTGCCCATAACTCTTGTTAGGAAGACATTTTTATGTAAAAATATAACCAGGCATTACGTTCTTTTTCCCTCAAATATCTAACAACATTTTACAGACATTAATCTTTAATCTCACCCCATCATTTGTGGCCTCGTGCCTGGAATCGGTATGTTCAGATGATTCACTTTTCCTCGCACAAATGGACACTCAGGATAATGTCTGCGGTGTTCACCCTCGACAGTATCTTCACGATCCCAACCTCGAAGGGTGTTCAAACAAAACACACACTTCACTTTGTCTCCTGGACCAACAAAAATAAATCCATCTCTGGCCAAATCTACCGGATTGACATAATACTCTTCTAGCCAATGGTTAACAAATGTCTCTAGCCGCTTCTTCTCACTGTAATATATTTCAGTATTCCTTGATGGGTTACGCTCTGGTGGAGTTTCGTCTTGTGGCTCAAAATAGTAGCCGTAGGGTGGTCGCCGTACATAGGCTTGCTCATATTCTATTTCCATACCTCCATCCGCAGTTTCATGAGCCCCTGTTATCACCTGAATAGGGACTAAAGGCTGCCCATTATTCTCTTCTGTATAGAGCGGTATTCTCTCTTCATCTGGTGGAATATCATAGCCTTCGTCGTTGGCTCTATTCCTTCCTCCATTAATCATCTCCTTTAAGACAATCCAGTAAACAAACGTGTGGTTATTTAGTTAACAGCATTTCCTGGAAGGAGAGACAAATTTACATATTATTAAGAAATTACAATATTTTTCAACAGCACGAGCCAAGACCAAGTGCCTACAGACAATTGCATGGAAATTTTGGACAATCAATATTCTTAAACTGCATTGTGCTACTGAATTTACAAAGGTTAATGTTTTTGCTAGCAGTTGAGAATATGCTGATATATATATATAATATGATAGAGAAAGAAAAAGAAAGCTGACCTATACACTAGCCCTCAAACAGATGGATTCACAAGTCTAAACTGTGGCAAAGTTTGCTGATCTGGAATCAGCTTGTTTAGACAGCAGATTCTGACACATATTAACGAGAAACCAATAATAATTCATCTGAATGCATAGCTATACTCTTTTGAGGCTGAGGGAGGCAAAATAATATATAAATACATATGTACACAATATATATATATATATATATATATATATTATATATATATATATATATTATATATATATATATATATATATATATATATATATATATATATATATATATATATATATATATATATATATATATATATATATATATACAGTGCTTTTTTTGTAAAATAATAGGTGCCAGTACTCAGTGATTAGGTACCAGTACTCAGTAGTTGATTGCCTAACTTTTAACTACTAAAAATTAATAATATACACATTAAAATTTACCGGAGCATACACAAAAAAGGCCCTGTATATATTTATATATACACACACACACAAAAATAAGATGTTCACTAGTTTACAAAGGCTAATTCTTCTGCTAGAATTTAACAATATACTGTAGAGAGAATTTGAGCCTATCAAGCCCTCACACAAATGGAGTTTGATGATGATGATGAACAACAGACTGTGATACTTAGACTTACTTAGACTTAGATCCTCCTGCCCCGTTCAGCACATTGGGCCGCAAGCTGTCTCCATAAAGATCTGTCATTGGCAATGTCTGAAGCCTCCTCCCACCTGGTGTCCACTGTTCTGAGGTCCTCCATGAAGGTGTGTCGCCAAGTAATACGAGGACGTCCCTGTTTGCGCTTTCCTCATATTGGCTTCCATGTTATCGCAACTCTTGGTGTGCATAGTTCATTTTGACGTAGAACATGTCCCACAAACCTCATGCGAGGCTCTGTCACAACCTCACAAAGTGTTCGACTCCCAGTTCGGCATAGGATTTCCTTATTTGAGACTCGATCTGTGTAACTGACTCCCAAAATCCATCTCAGCCATCCACATTTAGTCTTTTCTCAATTTTGACAGATGTCTTCCATGTCTCACATGCATATGTAGCAGTTGGAATGACGATTGTGTTGAGAAAGTGTATTTTTGTCTCGAGTCCAATGGCTTGGCTAGTTCAAATAGGCTGCAACCTTCGGAAAATGCTCCCTGCCTTTCCTATTCGGCACGCTACATCATGGTAGGCATCTCCATCATTTGTTATGATGCTGCCAAGGTACGTGAACTTGTCCAGCTCTTCAAGCTTTGACTTGCCAAGTCTGAGGGGGCACCCTTTGCCTTATATCCCACTCGCATAATTTTAGTCTTATCCAAGTTTATGCGGGGACCAATTTTGGATGCCTCTCTGTCTAGGCTCTACGTCATTTCTTGAATGCATTTATTTGTAGCCCTGAGTAGTGTAACATCATCAGCAAAGTCCAAGTCCGTCAATCAGAGTTGTTCACACCATGGAATACCAAAGGCAGTCTGGTTCATTGCTCTCCTCATTATGTAGTCGATGGCTAGGAGGAAAAGGAAGGGAGATAAGATGCACACATAATGTGATACATCTTATATTATGAATTACAGAAGTTCCTTCTAAAGAGAAGATAATTATGTCCTACAGGTATCCATGTGTTAATCCTGTCATACAATTTAATTATTAAACTCTGTCAAGTCGTGGGTTTTCCAGGTTGATTCAAACAACTCATTCGATGCTCTGATGACACAAAAAATGAGATGCTTATAAATGTTTCTAGTTAGCAACGACTGCTTCAGGAGATTCACTTTCAGCAATCAGTAGGTCCTGATAAACAATAATTTGTATTCCAAGTCAGATTAAAATAATGCATCACAGCTAACTCGTTCTCAAATTTTCCATACTTTTATCTTTTCTTCACATTACTTAATCAACTTCATTTTTTTTTGGATATATACAGAACATAAATTTAGAACAGCTATGACAAGGTAAAAGTACACTTCAAAGCTCTTTATATATATATACCGGGTATATATATATATATATATGTGCCAGTGTACAAACCCAGCTTTAATTATATCAATCCTTTAAAAATTTGGACCTCACCTATATATCGAGCAAAGAATTTAAACTATTTTTCTATGTTAGACTTTTTTTTTTTGGTCACTAAAATAAACTTGACATTAGGTATAGCTATAAATATAATACAATATGACTGATGTCTGAGTCATATATATCTAAGTACTTGACAAAAAGAAACTCACAGAGAAAGTTTTCTTGATGTTTTAATGAATCACTTATTACTGTAAGTATACTGTTATTTGGGTTAATGCCATTCAAACGGTGGTTTTATGGGTCATAACATGAATAATGGTGATGTCTTCCTGATTCCTTGGAAATGCAAAACTGTCTGGGTGAAAACAATAAAAGCTTATATATATATATATTATTGTTCCTTTTTTTAAAAAAAACTACAATGATAATAATTGTTCTTGATTTCTAGTCTTTGTAAATTAAGCTTGAAAAGATACCCCCCCCCCCAAGCCAGCTAGGCTAGGGTAATGGCAATTAATTTTTTACTACATTCTAAGCTTCAGAAATTAATTTTCCTAGCATCTGTTCTTTCCTTGAAAGAAGAGCAAAGATTCAGAAGACATTAACTTACGAAAGGGGGGGGGGCGGTGAATCAGAAATGTATGAGAAATTCAAGGCAGTATAGACTAGCTAGTTAGTAATGGGGTTAGTCATCGTAAGATCATCATTGTATAAAAATTAGCAAAATTGTATTTTTAGCATTGGTAGCTGGCCAGTTTTGTTCATCGTAAGTTCATGCAAAAGCCAACAGAACTATTGTATGATATGAGGCTCTGTGACCATTCTGACAATAATTAATGCAAATCATCCAAATGTAATGCAGATTTAGATCTAGTAGATCTCGAGAGACAATTTTTTTCCCCATTAAACTGAAGGAACATTTGAAAGAACATTTTGCAAACAAACAAATTATTTTACTATGATTTTACAAACATTTAAACATCTAGATTTAGTTAATTTAGTTAGATCTACAGATTTAGTTTCTAGACTAACTATAGATTCTAGAGATCTAGATAAAATTAGACTTCAATTCAAAGCTATTGCTATCTAGATCTATTATAATATTAATAATTATACTAGATCTATAATCTATGTAAATCTAGATAGAGTCTTCATTAAATTAATAATTTGATCCACTATAATAATAATACTATATAAAGTATATATAGTCTAATAAATTTCAAAAAATAATAATTTATTTTAGAATATTTAGATCTAGATCTATAACTATAAAACTAAAACATAACAAATGAAAAAAAGTGTCAACACAATTATTTGAAAATTAGATCTAGATCTAATCTATATAAATATAGGCCTAGGCTATGACTAAGTATATATGACCCGTGTATATATATAATTTATATACTAATATAGACATTATAGATCTAGTTAATTACTTAACTGTCTTAATAGATCTATAATCCTATATAGACTATAATAGTCACTAGGAAACCATACATTAACATTTGTTTAGCCTCACAAACAAACAAAAAACAAATCTACTCTAGTCTAGTCGTCTAGTCTAAAGTCTCTATAGAGTCTAGAGTACTCTAGACAATACTCTAGATCTAGAATCTAGACAAATCTATAGAGTATTATAGAGTCTAGACTAGATTATAATTATAAAACTGGGGGGTATCAGAATCACAGAACATAGTTATAGGTGATAGGAAGATCACAAACAGTCACTACAGTTAGATTAGTGAGTTTCAGTAATCGGATCTTTGAAATAAAAAAGTAAACGGGATCGTAACAAATCAAAATTATAATTAGGTCTCTATGTCTAATCTAGATCTATTTAGACTTTAGACATTGGCCGTATTGAGTCAATTGGAAGATAAAGACAATGCCGACAATGAAAAGAGAAAGATTGGACTTGGAGACATTTAGAAATCAACAGACACACACACCTACACACAAAATGTCAAGGACGCCATTTAGAAAGATCACTGTTGCCAACTAGATTATCCAGATCCGTGCAGGACTCGCCATTATTGTAAAGGTCCCTTGACGATCGGCGCATGCATTATCGACAGGGACGTGGAAGCTCTAGCTTTCAACTCCGCACCGTGCAATGGGAAAGCTCTCGCATTCCCTTGGACACTCCCACAGGAGTTTTGCTTTGCTATTCATTTTGCCTAATCACTATTCCTCTATCGATCGTTTCCACCCGAGTGCCACGTTGAGACAGAATATAGCGTACCCGGGTTCGGCAGAGCCTGCGATGCCACTGATACCAATCTGTATCGGCATTTGGATAGATCAGCTGCGTGGAGAGGGCCGGGAAACTGCTTTGTGAGCGACATCGTTCCGACCAAAACTAATGCCCAGGTATTCTTCTCATTTCCATGAAGTGGTCTATGGTCGTTTCGCGACTGAAGAAGCACAATAGTTTGCTTGTTGTCGACAAAAGGGTTTTTCTCTGAGTCTGAGGAGTTTGGACATGCTGAATTTTCCCAAGAAACATTTAAAACGGAAGTCAAAGTTAAGTCGGCAATAGGAGAACTCAAAAAAGTGTCTGGCTGAGGGTTTTCCAGCAGAAATCTTTCAAATGGATGGTGCTGCTCTCACAGAAGGGTTAACAGACCTCTTCACTTTTTGGTGTACAAAGCCACAATCCTATCCCAGTACACACACACACAAGAGGAGACATGTTGGATTTCTCTAATTATCGTGGCATTACTTTACTGTCAGTAGGTCCTATCTCATTGCAAGAATACTAGGCTCTTCGACTGACCGACTAACCATGCAGCTCTATATTATAGTAGGGGAAAGGGGGTAAATCGTACCACAGTTTAGTTCGTACCACCGTCCATTTTCATATTTAGAAACGGTCTTTAAAAATAAAATAAAAAAAACCTGGCTTATTGACCTACATCTATAGCGTCTTCATCGATGTGCTACTGAACGTCAATGTGGTTTAATTTAGAGCAGGTAGCCTACATCGGCTAAGGCCAACAGCACATTTGGGTGCCTCCGAATGGGAGTATGGCGAAATAGGTCTCATCTTTCCAACAAGAATCAAAGTCTGTAAAGCAGTGAACCAGTGGTTCTTCTTACCACACTTTCATAAGGCTCTATACCGTGCCTCTCGAACGATTCCATCTCATATACTACAGGTGCTTTCACTCCATAATGAGCATACGCTGGCAAGACTACCTGATAAACTACTATATGTTCCGCTAGAGCAGTGTTTCCCAAACTGTGTTCCACGGAACCTTAATGTTCCGCAAGGCCTGAATAGGTGTTCCAAGAACTACTGGAATAATTAGCTAGTAGGCCGCTAAATATTCAGAAGGTGCGAAGGAAAAAGGTTGTGAAACACTGCGCTAGATGCTGGTGTGGATCAACAGTATATAGCACGGGCATGCTATTTTGCCTCAAAGTGGCGCCCGTGTGGAAACGGTTACTTCAAGGGGTAACTAGGCTAAATGAATGGCAAAACAAAACTTCGGAGGGAGTGTCCAAGGGTACGCGAGAGTGAACCCATTGCACGGACGGAGTTGAAAAAAGCTCTCACGACCCTGTCGATAATCCATGCGCCGTTCTTCAAGGGACCGTTACATTAATTAATGGCGAGTTCCCCCATGGTTATAGCTTGCTATAACATAGGAAAATGGCGGAGGCTCCCGATAAACTCGGTCCTTTGGCCATGTCTAGCCCATGCGTCTGGAGGCCAGTGTGTCGGAAATAGCAATGCTTTATATAGGCATGGACTTGGGTCTCTTCCAGATAGAACGGTGGTTCAGACATGTTTGTTTTTTTGTTACTGTTTGACGCTCGAACAGTTTGTTTTTTTTTCAAATTTAGAGCACGAAGAGCCTTCGGCTCAGCTCTTAGACGTTTTCACTTTGATTTTCAATACGAAGATATCTTTTCTATGCAGGTCCTGCCTATAATATACTGTTATAAACCTGGTGGTGGCACAGATGGGGGTAGTGGTGTGTGTGTAGTCAGCCGACGCAAATCGCCCCAGGCCAGCGCTAGACGAGCGGTCAACCGTGACGAGTTACGACGATCGGCCGAGACGAGTGTCAACAAGAGAGTTCGGGAAGGATCGCCGACGTGAACAGAGCTCAGGGGCGTCACGAGAGTTGTAGTCATCTGACCACCCAGAATGGTCGAGCGACGTTCTGTCCGGTTCTAGAAGGCCAGCAGGGACCCTATATAAAGAGCGAAGGTATCAGAGACCAGTCAGTCACAACTTCCCGATCTACAGTTCGTTACAACGGCTCAGTGCAAGTCCGAGGCGAGACAGAGAGAGACCAGTGCAAGAGTTGATACGGCGGAGAGATATTTGTACAGTCTTGTGTTACGTGCTGCCAATTGTACAGTATTGGCTCTTATTTATTGACATTAAACTATCACGTTATTTTGAAGCCCAGAGTTGTCAAGTTCTTTAAGTTGGTGGTGTCTGGTGCTGTTTGCAGAGAGCCTGGATACAGAGATTCGTAACAATACTCTAAAATGGCTGTGGAGTCCGATCTTCGTATTGAAAAAATGAAAGTGAAAACGGCTACATTCAGGGCACGCAGGGTAGGCTAGATCCATTGCTAAATCGTCTGACTTTGGCATGCAATCGACATCTTTTAGGGAAAGGATTCAGAGCCAGTGAAGCTGTCGAATGGTGGTAATAATTCAATACTGTCGATCCGTTTGATCGTCTAAGAGCTGAGCCTCCCCACCACGGGGCACCGAAATGATAGCGAATTCTTAGCTACGCCTTTGTATACATGAACAAAATAAAGCCATTTCTGACACTGCTTGGCTCGAAAATCGTTAAAGGAAAAAAAATTAACAAATATATTATCACTATTATTGATGAAGCGCTGTCTTCGATTCTGAAGATTAAGGATTTGTCCATATTTCATATAACTACGAAAGCCGAGTTGTGACCTACATATTTTGCCATCGATGATTCAGACAAATCCGTTGTCCATTGTGGATCTATTATTATTAATTTTAAAATGAACTAGTATTTATTTTCTAATATTGTCAGTATAAAGATTAGTTAGATGTACACCAAATAAAATTATAGCATTCAGTAATTAATCCGTTGTCCATTGTGGATCTATTATTATTAATGTTAAAATGAACTAGTATTTATTTTTTAATATTGTCAGGATAAAGATTAGTTAGAGGGACACCAAATAAAATTATAGCCTGCAGTAATTAATAATCTGATGATGTGGCAGATCAGAAGCAGACTCTAGCAAGAATCTGCAGGACCTTAAAATGTCTAGAGGTCAGCTTGGTCACGACTGGGTAGACTACTGCCTAATATAATGCCAGTCCATTTCTGTTGGGATTTCCATAGATGGGGGGGGGGGACTATAAATAGCTAGCTTTTATGTGTTTCCGGTAAAAAAAAAAAGGGGGAGTGTTTATGTTTAGGACGGCGTAACAGAGGTGCACCCCGTAAGCGCTATAAAGATCAACTCAGGCACCGTTTTCCCCTCATTTTGCATAGAGGAAAGTAGCTAGCAGCAAACGACCTCTGAAAGAGACAGTTGGAGAGCTGTTACAAATGCTGCGAGACACATTTGAAACCTAATGGAGATCCTTTATTGAAGACAAGGCGCAGAAGACGGGAAGAAAACTTTAATAGACTGCCGGCGGACAAAGGCTTCGTCCACACTAAATGCTGAAAAATATGCTGGTCGCAACTGCGTTTTCGTAGTCATGTGAAACACTGCACTCATCCTTCATCTTTGGAATTAAAGACATTAACACTATTTCTTTTTAAAGTAACGTCTGTATTATATAAGATAAGATAAGATAAAAGATAAGATCATTTTTGAGCTCTTTTTTTTTAGCATTGCTGTATCAAATTTTCTAATCGATTCTGTTTACAGGACACAATTAATTTCTTTATGGAGGAAACATTAGGTTTTCATTTTAGGACTTACGTTTATTAGTATAATAACAATTAATAAGGCTTGTGTTCGAGTCCGAAGATTAATTAGGAATGCAGTATATTCCGTGGCTACAAAGCCCGGCTGTGACCTACGTTTATTAGTATAGAAATGAACTAATAGGCCATATTCATTTTTTGGCACAACTTATCTTCTTAATGTATATAATACAGACGTTACTTCAAAGAAGAAGATGATTACGCCCTACGTGCCATGCATTCAGTCATGCAAATTAACCAATGACCTAAATTCTGCTAAGTCACTGGTTTTCCTGGCTAGTTTAGGGCGAGATACGTTAGAAGGAAACACAAATCATCGTAGTCTCCTTAACAGTGTCCACTGAGGAATTTCCCCTCAATGGACTGTTTCAAAAAATGGCGAGTCTCTTGCGGTTAGCGTGATATGGTCGTGCGGTTTGCACGCTGGACTGTCGTTCAGATTTATCGATGGTCCCGGGTTCAAACCCTGCCCGCTCCCATCCCCCGTCGTCCTGCGGGAGGTTTGGACTAGGAAGTAATTATCTTCAACTCAGAAGGAACATCCGAAACATGTAAAACATTTTCCAAACATTTTCCAAGGAAAATGGAAGCTGCTGAGCTCGACCTTCGGCCACGTCTCTATTCCCACGAGTCCTGTGTCTCCGAGGCACTGGGAATAGTGGTGACATACATAGACACATACTTTCACCTCCCCCAGACAGAACTCTAGCTGTTCAGGCAGGCCGCCAGAGGGTGCTCGTGTTTGTTTGGCTAGCCTAAGTTTACAGAGTCTTCGGCTCAACTATAGCCGACAATTTCAAATGGTGATGTGGCAGGTCTGCAGCAGGACCGCATTCTGGCAGAATGGAGACACGCTCAGAATTTTCTTAGGGATATTTAGGGCCTAGAAGATTAGAATATTATTATTTTGTTTTAAGAAAAATAACGAAACAAGAGGGAAAAGTTGAAGGAAAGGGGTCCAAATAAAAACAGAAAATTTTGTGTTAAAAATATTTTTTATAACGTACAGTGTTGTACAATTCCATTGTCTTTGTTAAAATGCCGAACACATACACGGTTAAGGCCGTTTCAAGAATTACCCCCTCCAAAAAAAATAACCCCCAACAACAACAAAAACAAACAATTAACAAAAAAACACGCTTTTCAAGCTCACTATACAATCATAAGTAGAAAATATAACGATTTCTAGCTCAATATTCCAAATGTCATAACTATAGATAGGGAAAAACTGACTTGAAACCCTTACATTTAGAATTATAGATTGAGCTCGCCCCAAACGATATTGCATATTACCTACCGAATGGGGTATTTGTGTATTGGGAGTGGTGGGAGCAGGGCGGTTTTAATGCAGGGCAGGCGGTGCTACAGCCCCCCCCCCGCGACTCCACACACACACACAAAGGGGGCTTCCATTAATGAGATTTTAAAACTCACCCATGGCCTTATAAAGTCTCCACAAACTCAAAAACATACAAATTATACTTTTTTAAAAACAAAAATTGCATATTAAATAATTGTAACTTTTTAGTAGTAAAATTAGATAAATGTATAACAATTACTGTATTTCTTTCCTCTAAAATATGGCTTGCTATTAGATATCAGTATGATTATTAAGTGTTAAATAGTGCATTTTTAGTATAGCTTTTAGAAAAGTGTAGGAGGTCGCCTCTACAAAAATTCTGCCCCGGGGGCTCCACATTCTTAAATCCGGCTATGTGTGTGAAAAAAAAAAAGGTGGGGGGAGTGTTCAGTGCTGACATTTTTTAGCTTTTTTTTTTTTTGCATAAATCAGACCTGCCTACCAAAAAAAGTCCAAATGCGTAACGCTGATGTTCAAAATGCGTATTTTGGCACCAGAATGCGTAACACTTACGCGATCCACTATTTTGTCATATATATATAGGCCTATATATATATATAATATTAGATCTAGATGTCATGATTAGATCTACAATCTAAATCTAGATCAATACGACTATAGAGATGATATCTAGACTAGATCTATGTCTATGTCTATATAATGAATATAATCTACTCTAGATCTGGGCTCAAGAGTGTTACCGATGCCGTGGATCCGCTACAAACGTAGGTCTACTCCAAACTTTCGTAGGCAAGATATCTACAATGTCACTCAATGTGTTTTGAATGGATAGCACTTCGATATTTTTTTCTATACAAATGAATACGGGAATCAGGGATTCAACATAATTAATTTCTAAAAAAAAAGTACGTTGGTGTATCAGCTAACTGACGGTACCAACCTAGTACCAACCCGCCACTCCCTCACTCTCGCTTTCTTCATTTCTAGACTAAATCTAATTGCTATTAAGAACCAATCAACGTATCAACGTATAGATCTGGACACAATGTGTTCCCCCACCTTTTCTTCCAACCCCCACCCCCCAACAGAACGGCTTAGCGCGTGACCTCCGTGACCCCTATGTCGAAGGCGCCGCTTAGCGCCGCTTAGCGTGACCTCCGTGACCGCTCGTAAGGTAGTCAAGAGAGGAAAAAAAAAGGATACGAAATGCGTAACGCGACGGGTTAAATGCGTATTTGCGTACTGACGGTCATTTTTGGGAGATTTTGCGTAACGAATACGCATTAAATATTTAAGGCCTACATTAATAAATAGCAGCCTAGCATGACGACAAACTTACAGACTATTCCATTAATTATTTTTTTACAATTAACTTAATTAGGTTTAAAATTCATTATCCCGAAGGCTATTTAAAATTGATACTTATTGAACATACGTAGATCTAATGAACGGTAACCGTAATTAATGGTTTGTATTGCAAAGTCATATTCATGATATTGGCATAGATTATGATAGATGATCATAATGTCTATTTATAATATAGGCCTATATAATTATAAATAGGCCACTTAGTTATAGGCTTTTTAAAATGGATTAAAAGAAAATAATCAATGGAATAGCGGAAAGGACATATAAAAACAAATCAAATTATATAGATCTCTATTTGTCATTAAATTAGCTAATCTAGATAGTTACTTACTGGCTCATTTTCTGTTCAAAATGGAAAACGCAGAATAATTGCAGAATTTCCCGATAGGAATTTTCCACAAAAGTTTCCCGTTTAGGCTATTTTTATCAACATGTTAATAAAGTGGTCAATATTTCCGTGGGAAAAAAATGTCTTAGGCCTATTGGCATCAGGGCCGGCCCTTACAAGTGCAGGGCCCTATGCGAAATTGACTGCGCGGGGCCCAGTTTGGGTAGGGAGAACGATGTTAAGTGAAAATTAAATCTTTCTCTCCTAATCGACGATACCATCGTTGATTTGACCTCATTAAATTAAATTAATATTTAATTTTAAAAACTTATCTTTATGTTATATAGAAGGAGCATGCATTTCCCTTTAACCCTATACCAAATAAAACATTTTCTGATCACAACAAACAAAAAGCTATTGAAGCTTAATCATAAAATGGTAGTGAAATAGTAATGAGAAAAATGAAGGATTCCGTCTGAATGTGCAAAAATAATTACGGAGGGAAAGAGTTAAGAATTTGTATTAGAAAATAAATTCATCTATGCATTTTATTCATTCTTTAATAAGTACAAAATTAAATTGTCTTGCTACTGTCACTTTTTTAAAAAAGTTGTCTGCATTGAAAAACATTTTTTTTTCTTTAGTTGCGACCAGACCGGCCCATTTGTTACCGGCCCACCGGGCATTTGCCCGTTTGCCCATATAGCCTGTCCGCCCCTGTTCTTGGTGAATTACTGATTTAAGGTTTTGATCAATTTGAGTTTGAAAAATTGTCAAATAATGTCAGTCCTATGGCAATATCCGTGGTGTTACGATACGCCAATTCGCCAAATATATTAAACCTTTAAGTCCTAAATCGCGAAAAGCCTGTGACAATAGCCATGACTGTTAGTGATATGCTAAATGTAAATTGCGGGGCCCATGCCAGGCGCGGGTCCCAATTCAGAACAATTGGTTAAATCGGCCTAAGGCTGACAGTGCCTGGAGGTATCCAAGCAGATGTTTGAGTTAGAGGCGAGGCCGAAGCCTGAGCACACCTGGGAAGTTTACCCAATATTCTTTCTCTGTACCACATAAGCCTTGCGGGTGTCCACTATAAAAGGGCCCCTTGATATTTCATACGTTTTCTGCACTGCGACTCCATATCTCTTTCTCACTATATTTTAAGCCCTGTAGAATTAGTTTCAGACCCCCCTCTATTTTGCTTAAATTGCTAAGGATAAAGAGCATTGTGTTGATTACTGAGGGGACCCATTTCTAAAATAGCATAAGACAGGGGTTCTCAGCCTGTGGATCGCGACCCCTTTGAGGGTCGAATGACCATGTGCCAGGGGTGGCCTAAGACCATCGGAAATTTGGGTTTTTCGTTTATTTTTCATCTGATTTTTTAAAATATAAATACAAAATATGAAACGATTGCCAAGAGTCAAATAAATAAACTAAAAAAGTGAGGGCGTCAAATATAAAAAGCCCGGGCATATTGCCAGAATAGACAGAGGGCGCTTTGAGTTAGTAATTGTGAAACCATTATTGAGGTTAGACATGTTTTTTTTATTTGTAGTTACTTTTTTTAAAATGTCATTCGAAAACAGAGGCAGGAGACCACATCTCCATTGTCGTAGAATAAGCTATTTTCAACAGTTGGAGTTACTGTCCATCGATCGATCGGCGTAACGTCACTTCGGGATCAAACTCTACTTCTATGTTGAAGTCATGAAGAAATTGAAAGTGGTAATGCGCCACAGTTTTTTTCAAGGTAATATATTCATTGCGAAACATGAACATGGATCTCGAACAAAAGAATGCTAGAAAAGAAAATATATAGGACGATTTTTGTGTGTGCGGTATGGTTTTGGGGCCTACGGTACTTCAATTGGGCCTACGGTACTTCAAAAGTTAAAGCATGAATTGAAATACCCCGATGCGTCATTTGTACTGAAGTTCTATCTGCCGGATGTACGAATCTGAGATGAACTCCAATTTGGTGGCAAGGCTGGAAGGATCAGTCCTCCCGTAGAGCCTTGGCGAGAAACTCTGCTGTTAGGCGTAGTGCCTTTAAGCTCCCATACAGGTCAAGTGACTCTGCAGACAAACTATCCAGCAGCTCTCGGAGCTGCGGACCTTCTCGCAAGAGATGCGTCACTGTCTCCACCGACTCTCCACAGTGTCGGCAACGGGCATCAAAATTTGACCGGAACCGGGCAAAGTAAGCACCAACAGGGCAGTGCCCCGTCCTACACTGCGCAATGATAGATTGTTCCGACCGGATGTACGAATCAGAACAAATGTCCGAGCTTTGCCGATATCCAGTATTTGCGTTTTAAAGGCCGACGAAATTAAAAAAAAAAAAAAAGACTTGACTCAGGGGGCAAATATCATAATCAAAACATAGCAGCCGTTTAAGCTTCTTGTTTGGTGGCTTTCAGAGTCGCTAGAGAAAACCTCACTACTTAGAAGTCAGCGGTCAAAGACCTTACTAGAGTTATGTTTGGAGCCTAATCTGTAAATAAATTAAGTACAATTCTCTTATCTAAGGACAGAGTTCACAGGAGAATAGTTGACATGTTTGTTGATATTATCGATCAGGAAATGATGTCCGCTCCATTACCAATATTTAGCATTCAGACGTTGTAAATTGATCACAATTGATAGTTTAAGTGAGATGTATACATAATGGTGATTTAAAAAAAACAAGTTTCTATTTTGAAAATCTCCCGAAACGCCCTCTACACCACCTGATGGGATTGACAAAGTTTGTTTTATATTCGTGGTGTCTGCACAGATGGTCCTTCGAGTATGGTTGGAAAAATGTAAAGTTCCCCTTTCAGGTCATCTGTTTCTGTGGTCTACGGTTAACGAGGGTGTCATGTGGCCAGCACAACGACCAACCGCCTTTACTTTTCCCTAACTAATGTCAGGTACTAATTAGAGCTGGGTGGACTCAGAGGCGCCCGAAGATCCCGAAATTAAAAATCCCAGTCTTCACCAGGATTCGAACCCCGGTCCCCGGTTCGGAGGCCAAGCGCTTTACCGCTCAGCCACCGCGCCTCCAAGTATGGTTGGAAGTCGGTCTCAATTTCAACGTTTGATACAAAACGAGTCATCGGAACTCACTGTATGGTTCACGGACAGACGTTAGCAACGACGACACTGCCATAAACACATAGCCACTACATCGATAGCGTTGCAGCTATTAACGATTTCTCTTCTGAACGAAGTGGTCGTCTCCTTTCCATAAGGACTAAAACAGAAAGATTTAAAAACTCCTTTATCCCACTTTCGGTCAGAGTGTTACAAGATCAGCTGTCGTCATCGAGAAGTACATAGAAGTCTAATTCATAAAGCGCTGGTTGTGAGTGTGTATGTGTTTCGTGTGTGAATGTTGTTCGTATTTGCATCTATACTGTTATTGTTACAGTAGTTACGCTGAGGTTGTTAATTGTAGTTAAACTGAATTTCCATTTGATCGGATCAATATCTTATCTTCAATGTCAGTTACACAATTCTGGTTCCATTGTTTCTAGTCATATCGGGTTCTATCTGAAATTTTTTATGCACCTTATTCCGCCATTTCCAACAACATATCTATGTGAAACTGGGTTTTCTAGGCGCTAAGTTATCAAGTCTAAATACAGAAATAGACTTGATGATAGAGATCACGCTTTTCGTGCCTACAAAGACTGCCCCGAGAATTCTTGATCAGGTGAAACAGAAACAAGATCAACCTTCGCACATAAGTTGGTGCGTTTGCAAAGACTGTCGCAACAATATTTTTGTATCAGTCTAATTTACTGTATCAAAGACTGTCGCAACAATATTTTTGTATCAGTCTAATTAACTGTATCAAAGACTGTCGCAACAATATTTTTGTATCAGTCTAATTTACTGTATCAAAGACTGTCGCAACAATATTTTTGTATCAGTCTAATTTACTGTATCAAAGACTGTCGCAACAATATTTTTGTATCAGTCTAATTTACTGTATCAAAGACTGTCGCAACAATATTTTTGTATCAGTCTAATTTACTGTATCAAAGACTGTCGCAACAATATTTTTGTATCAGTCTAATTTACTGTATCAAAGACTGACGCAACAATATTTTTGTATCAGTCTAATTTACTGTATCAAAGACTGTCGCAACAATATTTTTGTATCAGTCTAATTTACTGTATCAAAGACTGTCGCAACAATATTTTTGTATCAGTCTAATTTACTGTATCAAAGACTGTCGCAACAATATTTTTGTATCAGTCTAATTTACTGTATCAAAGACTGTCGCAACAATATTTTTGTATCAGTCTAATTTACTGTATCATAGACTGTCGCAACAATATTTTTGTATCAGTCTAATTTACTGTATCAAAGACTGTCGCAACAATATTTTTGTATCAGTCTAATTTACTGTATCAAAGACTGTCGCAACAATATTTTTGTATCAGTCTAATTTACTGTATCAAAGACTGTCGCAACAATATTTTTGTATCAGTCTAATTTACTGTATCATAGACTGTCGCAACAATATTTTTGTATCAGTCTAATTTACTGTATCAAAGACTCGCAACAATATTTTTGTATCAGTCTAATTTACTGTATCAAAGACTGTCGCAACAATATTTTTGTATCAGTCTAATTTACTGTATCTAAGACTGTCGCAGCAATATTTTTGTATCAGTCTAATTTACTGTATCATGTTTGTAAAATGTTTTGTTGTAAAATGTTTTACTTATTTCGGATGTTCCTTCAGAGTTGAAGATAATTACTTCCTAGTCCAAACCTCCCGCAGGACGACGGGGGATGGGAGCGGGCAGGGTTTGAACCCGGGACCATCGATAAGTCCGAACGACAGTCCAGCATGCAAACCGCACGACCAGGCAGACATCAAAGACTGTAGCCTACCTTTTCCATGGTTAGGTGCAGGCCTACTTTTCAAATTTCAGTTGACACATTTTACACTAAATTAAGCTTTTGGTATGTTCAGTTTCTAACAATAAAAATACATCATGGATGTCAGATATAGACATTTTGATAACGATTTTTATAACATAGGCCTATTAACGCAATAAAAAAATATGGCGGAAGGTTGCCGCATAGTAGGAAATTGTATTAGGGGGTCGCGGAGTTAAAAAGGTTGAGAACCGCTGGCTTTAGCCTAAATGCGGTCGTGCTTACGAAAATCAAGGATGATACAGACTGATAACAAGTGTGTGTGTGTGTGATTGTGTGTGTGTGTGAATTTAAGTGGCTGGTGAAACATGGAGTAAGTAGGGGGGGAGACTAGAGATGGAACCACGTGACACACTATTAGTATACACTGAGACCAGTAGCTTTTAAGTGAGTTGAGAGAGAGGTATTTTACAGTCCTTCGATAGCTTGTCATTTCACTTGGTTTTGTTTTACACTGAGATTGAAAGCTGTAAATATCTGCCAATGAACGTCAAGTTTAATTTGTTTGTCACAGAAGTCCCCCCCCCCCAGGGCATTTATTTAAGTAATACGCCTGCAAGTGGAAGTTAAGAGTAGGGCCAACTCCAAAAGTGTGAGTGTCCCAGGAAGTCAAATGTATAGTAAGGAGTCCAAACACGTGGGCCAAACCAAAACTTTCATATAGACTTCTTTTCGTGATAAGACGCTTGCTGAAGTAATAAATTTGTGAACCGGAAGTGACACATTTGTGAACAGAAGTGATTCAAAAATAGGCTTCCATTTTTAAGTCTTTGTGATTTTTTTGTTTGTTTGTTTGTCAAACACTCACAGCCGGGGAAAGACTTAAACTAGTCTTTCCAGTTCCCTAGTGCAGTGTTTCCCAAAGTGAGGTACGCGTACCCCCAGGGTTACGGGAAGACTTCGGAGGGGGTACGGGTTGTATATCACAAACTTTGCTGATTTTTAAAATACCCATTTATTATGTTCTGTTAATGAATTAAAATGGGAGGGGGGGGGTCGAGGTTTACTCAGCATTAGGCTACAAAAATTATACATGGGGTACACAGGTCAAACGTTTGGGAAACACTGCCTTAATGGAACATTCGGATATTACTTAAAGCCTAAAATCACTCTTTCTAACATCCCTAACCCCCTGTAACAAATTGTGAGACAGTTAAATCGTATATCCTCCCTTTTTCATTATATAATATCTGAACGTTCCTTAATTAAATCTCCTCTAGAAATAAGTAGGCCAACTCTTGGACATCGAGAAATAAGTAGGCCAACTCTTGAATTCCTATTCTAGAAATAAGTAGGCCAACTCTTGGACATCGAGAAATAAGTAGGCCAACTCTTGGACATCGAGAAATAAGTAGGCCAACTCTTGAACTCCTATTCTAGAAATAAGTAGGCCAACCCTTGGACATCGAGAAATAAGTAGGCCAACTCTTGAATTCCTATTCTAGAAATAAGTAGGCCAACTCTTGGACATCGAGAAATAAGTAGGCCAACTCTTGGACATCGAGAAATAAGTAGGCCAACTCTTGGACATCAAGAAATAAGTAGGCCAACTCTTGAATTCCTATTCTAGAAATAAGTAGGCCAACTCTTGGACTCCTCATCTAGAAATAAGTAGGCCAACTCAAGGACTCATCTAGAAATAAGTAGGCCAACTCTTGGACATCGAGAAATAAGTAGGCCAACTCTTGAATTCCTATTCTAGAAATAAGTAGGCCAACTCTTGGACTCCTCATCTAGAAATAAGTAGGCCAGCTCTTGGATTCCTATTCTAGAAATAAGTAGGCCAACTCTTTGACTCCTCATCTAGAAATAAGTAGGCCAACTCATGGACTCATCTAGAAATAAGTAGGCCAACTCTTGGACTCCTCATCTAGAAATAAGTAGGCCAACTCTTGGACTCATCTAGAAATAAGTACGCCAACTCTTGGACTCATCATCTAGAAATAAGTAGGCCAACTCTTGGATTCCTCATCTAGAAATAAGTAGGCCACTCTTGGACTCCTCATCTAGAAATAAGTAGGCCAACTCTTGGACTCCTCATCTAGAAATAAGTAGGCCAACCCCATGGACTCCTAGAAATAAGTAGGTCAGCTCTTGGACTCCTCATCTAGAAGTAAGTAGGCCAAGTCTGGTCTATGGAATCAGTCAGTCATTCCTTTGCTTATGAGGGCTTCGTTCACTAAATTAAAATCAGATAAATTTAATAACATTTTCCATTTTTCAATATGAAATAAAAAAAAAAATAACCAATAAGTAATTGACTAATTGGTTAATTTTTTTTATTGATTCATGTTTTTTAAGGTACAATAAATAATTGTTGAAAGTTTCAACTTGATCTGAAAATGGGTGTGGGAGAAATAATATTTACAATTATTTCAGGGGACATAACCTGACATATTTAACCCTAGGAAGGATTTATTTCCCTTGTTAATCTCCAACAAAATTAAAAAAAAAACAGCAATCAAAACTGACCAAATAGTTAATATTTTTTTTATCAATTCATGTATTGTCTTGGCCAACAAATAATTCTCCAAAGCTTCAACTTGATCCGAGAATGGAAATTGGGAGAAATAATGTGTACAAAATGTGTACCAGACAGACCCATTGAATTGATACAAGTTTTGTAAAAAAAAAATAATACTAACTGTATCTCAAAATGTAAAAAAAAAAATAGTTTCTTTCGACATATGATTTAACAAAAAAAAATATATTTAAATAGTTCAAACATTGAAATCAATAATCAACTAAGCATGAACAAAATTAATTCCATGAACTAATACAAATATGACAAGTTGAAAACATTTTTCAGTTCTCAACACTAGTCAAAATGTTCAATTCTCAAACCTTATCAGTTAAAGTAGGAAGCGAAATAGACACCTGTCACAGAATAAACATGGGCCTTAAATGTTACGAATGATTTGTTACATGGTTTAAGAAAAACACACCAACTGAAAAGGAAGTAGAAAATTGCATGAAAATCTGGACTTGATCTAAAAATTAAAAAATATTTTAAAATTTCAGAAAATAATGAAAAATATTGTCATTTAATGTTAAGACTTTCTTGACAGCTTTGAAAACAACAAATGGGAATATGTTAATGCCATAAGTAAATGCAATAAAATTAAAACAGACTTCTTAAAATGCCCAAGAAATTTGGAGTTCCTAAAAAAAAAAGGATATTTACAATGACATGTAATCTTTAACTTCAGATTTTGTATATTTCTGATTAACACACTATTAGAACATTACTAACAGTTTCCAAAGTATATTCTAATAGAATTTAAAACATTTTGAGATATACATTCTAATAGAAAGAGGCATGGTTGCAGAGCAGTAAGGTAAAGCGCTTGGCTTCTAAACCTGGGGTCCCGGGTTCAAATCCTGGTGAAAATGTTTAATTTCAGGATTTTGGGCGCCTCTGAGTCCACCCAGCCTCTAATGGGTACCTGACATTAGTTGGGGAAAAGTAAAGGTGGTTGGTCATTGCGCTGGCCACATGACACCTTCGTTAACAGTGGGCCACAGAAACAGATGACCTTTACATCATCTGTCCTATAGACCACATGGTCTGAAAGGGGACATTGGTTTACTTTAATTCCAATAGAACAGTGATGCTCAGCCTAATTCGACCTGCGGGCCATTTTTATTTCCGACACTCATGTCGTGGGCCACATGACTGAAAATGTACATAAACGAAATGAAATTGACCTAAAAGAATTTTATTAGAAACCAGTGGATCTAATACTTGCATTAATTAATAGGATATTAACTGGCTTCATTTCTCTCTTAAAATGTGAGAAACGTTGTAGTTAGCTTCACCAACGACTCATTTTCTTGTCTCTTTTTGGTAATTATTCCCATCCATCCTCCAATTTCTAGGCTTAGTTTAACAACCTTTTATTCGTGGCTCAAACCAAGAATGCCGTAATATTTGTTTTATAAAGCCGTATATATATGTTGTTGTTGTTTTTTTAAACAGCTACAATTTACTAAACAAATATGTTAGTTTATTATCAGGTTCCAAAAAAAAAATAATTAAAGATCTGTTCAATTTTCCTGGTAAGATTCTTAATTCAGAGGTTTCTTCTTCTCTCTTATTTCATAAACCTACACATTTTTAATGGCATGGTACCAATTTATCAGAGAAAAAGTCAGGACCCTGACGTGGGTAAAAATAAATTTTTCAACCTATTCTACACTTTGTGCAGATGTTTCGGTGGGCCGGATAAAACCACATTGCAGGCCGGATCTGGCCCGCAGGCCGTATTTTGGGCATCACTGCAATAGAACATTAGAAAGTTTCAGGTTTACATTCTAATACAATGTTACAAACAGTTTCTTGATTTAATAAACAATTTTGAGTCTTATAAAAAAATTGTGTACACATTAACTATTCTCTTCTCAATATTATTCTTGAATGGGTCCCATGAATAGCTTTAGTAAATATTTACAGTGTTCACTCTGATTAGTAATTGTATAAACATTCAAAATGACAATATAGTAAACTTTCTGTGATCTGTTTTATACATTATATCACACATGTAGACAATATATCACACATGTAGACAATATTTGAAGTTTACCAACAAACAAAAAACGAGACATAAAATAGTTCCGACTGAATGTATGATATATAAATGTATGTATCTTGCACATGTTTGACAGCTATGCTGGACAGAGCACATATGATCATTTGCTAAGGAATTTTTTTATTTGAAATGTGGTCCAAATTAATGGGATCAGACAAGCTGACATCACATTCCTTATCTTGCTGATATGTTAGGTTCATATCAGTCTATTAAGGAGTAGTTCAAGTGTACAGAAAAGTTTGCCACGAACAAACAATGAAGTAGAGGGATGGCAGTTTCAGGTAATGATAGTCAGCCCCACAGTGTCTACAAGCTGATCACTTCCTCTGAGAACAGGGGTACGCATTGAACAGGATTCTTAGATATAATAAAGAAGAAGGAAGCACAAACACTATTAACAGACAATATAAATTATATATAAAATATATAATTTCATAATAGATTCACAAAAGTAGACTTAACATGAAGCTTGAGACTTACTGACTATCCCCAGCTTATTGTCTTCCCTATTATTTAATCCCTTTCGAAAATTAGCTTCAAAAGACAGAAAAGAAACCAGAATCTTTCACTGACAAGATCCCTACTTATTTGTTTACGGTCTTGGCTATTTTTAGTTCTATGCATTGTTTCCCAAAACTTAAACATGTTTAGTGTTTAAGCAATCAAAACAACCATGACACTTATTTTTAGAAAACCATCATTAGCAGATACCATCGCTTTGTTTACTGGGTTAGGTGTAGCATTTGACATAGAAAATAAGTTAATAGGTAAGCAGGAGTGTAGGCAAGAAAGATCTTACTGCAGGGACAGTGACATGATATGGCCTAAATGTATGAATGTCCCTGTACATGAGAGAATGACTTAAGGAGAAAGTAAGGCAAATTTCCAAAAATGGACAGCAGTAATTAGACAGAAGTCCACCAAAGATTGAGCTAGTTTATGTATTTATGCACTTCTTCTTCTCCGTTCTCATGTGTTAATTTATCTTTGTTGATAACTTCAAGTTATCAAAGTGTAGAATAAATGAGAATAGGACCATCTCAAATCCCAATTACAAGAAAAAGGACGCCTGTTGTAAGCCATTTTAACATAGCAATGCATAATTTTTTTGACTCAGAACCGGACACAACAGAATGAGACAACATATGTTCCGGAAGCTTAAAGTCGAGATGAGCGAAACCTGCCCTTGTGGAGCATCGCCAGAGAATGCAGACCATGTCCTTCAAAGGTGCATACTATATCAAGAGGCCCAAACAAGAATCTGGCCCCAAAACCCTCCTATAGAGCAAAAACTATACGGAGAACTGCCTGATCTACAAACCACTGGGCAGTTCATCTCAGATATAAGATTACTGATCTGAACTCTCTGACATGTAAAATGAGAACCAAGAAGAAGAAAGTTGAATTTTAAAATGTGTTTATACAAGACTTTGTATAAGAGAACTTCTGTATGTGGTTCGTATATGCATCTATTTTTTTATTGTTACAATAGTTATGCTGAGGTGGTCCACTGTAGTCAAACTGAATATCCATTTGTTTGGATCAATAAAAATTATCTTATCTTATCTCTTGGATATTGCCTGTTTCATACCCTAATATAACCTAACAGCTGAATAGATTTACATACATTTAAAACCTTTTGCAAAACTGTATAAAGACTGGACTTATAATTCAGCTATTTACAAAACAGATACCTATAGAATATAGATATTAAACATAGTTGCTCCAATATTAAAACTAGATTGTACGTGAACACCAAATACATTACTCTGCAACCTTTACAGAAACATTTTTCCATTGAGGATTTGTGTATATAGCTGAGCAGATAGTACTGAATTGTACGAAAGTATCAATAAAATAAACTGCTAAACTGAAAAGCTGCTAACATGAAGAATTTCAGCCGCTTCTGAAGGGAGAATAGTCACTATTAGTTTTGTGAGGTCTTTCTGTCCATCGGCCCCTGTTTAGATAGCAAAACTAGAAAAGATATTTCTACATTTTTGCTTTTTTTTTTGTTTCTTTGTTTTCTGAAAGCTAACCATTTAATTAGTAAAATTAAAATGCAAAGTTTTTTTCATAATGCACACTATTTTTACAACTATACACTATGATACTAAAAACAACAGGGGAGACCATATTAATAAAATAGGCATTTTTTCAGATGGTTTTGAAAATGTTTATGCAAACAGTTTTGTTATTTTCTAAAGTATGGGTTAAAATATTTGTATTACCAATCTAAGTGTTTTTTTGTGATACAAGGTACTAAAATGTTTTAAAAGAGAAAGAATGCATTTAGTATACATACAAGTCAAATATATTTTAAAACATCAAGCAGTATTATAGAAGTGGAGTGCATTCCCTGTGCATAAGCTTGAAGGCTAAACAGAAGGGAAAGGTTTCCTCCCTTGAATGAGAGATTGGCCCTTAACAAAACCATCAATTAGATGAGTATTCAATAACATCATTTAGGCCAGGCTCACACTGAATCATATCTTTTTAATAATCAGTTGACTGAATACATAAAAATATTAACAATATACCCTGATATTATAATAATAAAACATTATCATTATCTCCGTACCCTGTGGTATTATGTCAGTCAACCTAAGAATACAATGATATCGACACACACACAGGCCTCTTCTTTTCGAATGGACAGAGGTAGGGTTGTGGTAGATGTTGGTATTCATGGCTTCTAATATTCATGATGAAAATATTGAACGTAAATATGGAGTTGAACCTAGGTGCTCATACCCACTGAAGCTTCTATATGCAATGTATTTATGTTGTCCACTTGTCATTATGAGAGATACACAATTAGATAGAGCCATTGTTTGTCTAATACATGCCTAACGGCTGTCTTTGTCAGCTCTATTGAAGTTGTTAGTGAATGGATGCTGCAAGGTGGGGGAGGGGCTAGCTAGGGCTTGTGACCTTTGACCACTGGGGTGGTAATTTGCATACAGGCGAAATGACTCGCTAGGCCGTGGGGTCGAATCCAGAGTCATGGGTTTGAGCCTCGGCCGGCGCATTCCCTTATTTTCGTAGCATTTTAATTCACTACTTTCTCTCTTAAAAACTTTGTCCCTGGTGCTGCTATCCATTTATGTCTAATATATGTATGAAAATATTGAAACCTGTTCTTTTTACCTGTCAGAGTGGACCACTTGGGGGTCCGTTTCTTTGGGAGGTCCATACAAACTATTAAGTAACCTTCTTAAAATATTAATCCCAGAATTTTAATGCTGAACACTTATAGCATTTAAAAGTAGAAAAACCCTAGACAATCTATTTGAATAAAAATTGTGAGATATGTGGCAGCTATAAACAAGAAAGATGCGCTATAGACAAAAAAGGCACATTCCTCATCCCATATGCTAGGACAAATTTTTACAAATACTCCTTCTTCCCTAGTGCTATTAGAGCATGGAATGGGTTGCCTGAGCTAGCCAGGAAAACCATGGCAGTGACTTGGCAGAATTTAAGTCATTGGTTAACATGCATGACTGAATGCATGACCCGTAGGACGTCATTATCTTCTTTTTCGAAGTAACGTCTGTATTATATAAGATAAGGTAGATAAAAAAAAGATTAAAAACTCCTCATATCATGATTCTTCATTATCCTCCTCGTGAAACAGAATATTGTAACTATTATCTTTTTCAGTGATTTTGGAAACATGTTTTTTTTTTAAAATAGAACTATTCCTTGCTTGCGGTACATTAGTGTTGAAGGTTCAAGTGTTACTATACAATTGTATAAACTTTGTGGAATCGATGAGAGATAATGGAATTTTCAATTAAGATTTATCTGAGTATCAGGGCAGTCATCAAGTTAGCTTTATCTATTTTGAATACAATTTTTTAGATAAAAAAATTGTCTATAAAAATATATTTATTTGTATGTACAAAAAAATATTTTAAAGAATTATTAATATAGATATATATATATTTACTTCACCATTTTGGCAATGTCACCATAGTTATGCACAATATATACAGGAGTCTTACAGGACTAACATTTGGAAAATATTACACTTGGTATTACAACTTTAATACTTCTGAAACACTGGACAGACTAATTTTTCAGCCAGAACAGAGATGTACGGACTATAAAACACTTCCATAAGACACATCTGTGAACACAGTTGTCATGAGACACAAGTAAATGCATCTGATTTAAAACAAACAAGAACAGCAAGACAACGTAAAGACAACACAGCACAATCTTCACTTGAATAACTGCCTCTTTGGATAACGCTCCTGTTACATCATTATACGTGGACAAGAAAAAGTCTTCAAGAAAGCAATGACTTCGGACAGCCAGGGTGAAAGCCTTTTATGTTGCCTGCTTGATTATTGAATGTGCTAAAAGTATTGTCCACTGGCACACCTAAAAAAAACAATATGAAACAACTTACGAACATAGTGAAAAAAAATGTTTCTATACAAATCTTTGTAGTTTAGTGACACATTTTTGTGTGCATAGCATCTTTTGAACACACACAAAAATTTAAAAAATTATAAATGATGAATGACGTAAACAGTTATGTCTCAAGCAAAATCATTCAATCAATCAAGTATCAATCAAGTTTTTTTGTAACTCATAGATTTGGAAGTAAAAGTAAAGTTCCCCTTTCAGACCTTGCAATCTATAGGGCAACTGATGTTAAGCTTTTAATAAACTGTGTAAAAAAGCCAAAGTGTAATAGATAAATAATTTTCTAGTGTGTATTTTGAAAAAAAAAGTTGACATGTGCATGCAGGGAACAGACTGCAATGACAAGATTTTTTAAAATTATTTTTAGAACTTCAAAATGGAGATATCCCAAAACAACAGATGTAAATTGAAAAAAAGAAAAACAAAAGGTTGCATTATGTCAAGATAACTTTATCTATTCAGATAGAATACAAGCTGTTCAAACCATGCTATGTCAAGATAACTTTTATCTATTCAGATAGAATACAAGCTGTTCAAACCATGCTATGTCAAGATAACTTTATCTATTCAGATAGAATACAAGCTGTTCAAACCATGCTATGTCAAGATAACTTTATCTATTCAGATAGAATACAAGCTGTTCAAACCATGCTATGTCAAGATAACTTTATCTATTCAGATAGAATACAAGCTGTTCAAACCATGCTATGTCAGGATAACTTTATCTATTCAGATAGAATACAAGCTGTTCAAACCATGCTATGTCAAGATAACTGATGTGGAAGCTAAATGATTGACTAAATGATTGACTAAATGATTGACTAAAGCAAATACCAGAACTGTATGGCCTACCTGCCAAATACTCTATGCTGGGAACACATACGTCAGCGTATTGAGATATCAGGTCGCCATACGTTGTGTTCATCAGCTTCTCCTGCGGGGCTCTACTGTCTGAAATGTCGTCAATAAAGATGGACCCCCAGAACGTGCTCACCATCAACTCCATCTCCTCCATTGTCACCAGTGAGCTGTGCTGTAACACATACATATGGTATTCGCTGTGAATTTTGTAATACAATCATTTATATATTTTATATATTAAACATTGAAGATCTAGGTGATTTGGAATCCTGAGTTGTCAAGTTCTTTGAGTTCGTGGTATTGTGCTGTGTAGTGTAGAGAGTGGATAGAGGGAGTCATTACAATATAATTAACTTAAGAAAATATTAATCAGCATTACAACCATCCTTCCATATTCAATTCTTGATCCCTAAATAACTTAACACTATGGAAAGAGGATGTCAAAAATATATTAAAATCTCCCTTATTATCTTATATAATACAGACGTTACTTCAAAAAAGAAGATGATTACGTCCTACGCGTCATATTGTGAAATATTGAATGGTAGGCTAGTGGCAGCTATTTCAAACGATACCATTTTTTTAGGCTTAGTGACATAAAACAACATGAAAAATGTTTATATATTTAACAACATTCAAACTTTATATTTATTTCATTTCATAACGGTTGTGCTTTTTTTTAAAACATGAAAGCGCAGACTAACCTCGAATACCAATTTTCCACTTGAAGAAGGAGAGTCATCATGACCTGGCACAGTGCCGTCTGATACAGCATACCCCTCAGCATCCATTTCTTCCAGTACAAGTACAGTGTCCCACTGGCCATAGAATTTTGAAGGCCAGGCATCAGCCCAGAGGTTGTCCCCAAAGTAAATAACCTGGTCAATTACAAATGAAAACAAAAATACAATGAAATTAAAATTTAGATTATTACCTACAAAAAACATTTATATGATATTCTGATGTCCACCATTCTGATGTAAATCATTCTGATGTCCACCATTGTGATGTCCACCATTCTGATGTCCACCATTGTGATGTCCATCATTCTGATGTCCACCATTGTGATGTCCACCATTGTGATGTCCACCATTCTGATGTCCACCATGCATGCGTAATCTTTTTGAACCCTACTACCAGCTCATTTACACATATATATCACAAGCTCATGAATTTTCAGAAAAATTTTTTTTTATATACCTAGTAAAAAAAACCCAGGTAAAACCAGTATGTGAGGTCTTCTGACATAAATTTGATTTGATATCTGTCTTGTGATATGTCTCTCTCTTGTTATTCTGTTAAGAACAGCTACTGACCGGGAAAAGTGGGGGGATTTGGTTACACAAACTGTCACAGCATCGCTACGACGAAAGTCAAGGGACAAATAATGATGATGTGCATATAGATCAGCTATAAAAGGGTCTCTATCTGCAGCAGCTTAGACCTGATCTAACCACAGATGATCTTAACACCATGTGCCCCATAGATTGCAAGGTCTGAAAAGGGAACTATACTTAACCATGCTTGATTACAGAGTCAACAAAAAAGCTTGATGTGATATTCATACTCTGGGGGATTGGGAGGGGGGGGGAATGCAGAACAGCGTCAAAAATTTAGATATAAATTAAACGAAACCTTCGGATCATCCTTGTGTGTTA
Source organism: Biomphalaria glabrata (assembly GCF_947242115.1). Lineage (NCBI taxonomy): Eukaryota > Metazoa > Mollusca > Gastropoda > Planorbidae > Biomphalaria > Biomphalaria glabrata. The sequence continues at coordinate 50,245,537 of NC_074716.1, read as the reverse complement.
TCTCCCTTAAAAACTTCATCAGGTCTGTGTAGTTGCCATGACAATATTCTCCATTCTCCGCCAGCTGTTCAGAGTCCTCTCCAATCTCTGTGTTCACTAAGGAAACAATTTGTTGAAATGAAAACTTGAACAAGAAAATATTTCATAATAAGGTCTTCGAGTAAGAAGATTATGGAGTACTAAGCAGTATTAAAAGTGCGGTTAGAATCTTTCACTACACTCCTATGCGCTTAGCAATGTTTGATATGAATTATTCAGTACAAATATATGCGCCAGACAAAGTTTGATCAGAATATTTCACTATTTATTTATGAGCAATTTAAAGTTTTGTCTAATGTATCATTAGACTTCGAGTAAGAAGATTATGGAGTACTAAGCAGTATTAAAAGTGTGATTAGAATTTTTCACTACACTCCTATGCGCTTAGCAATGTTCGATATGAATTATTCAGTACAAATATAAGCGCCAGACAGAGTTTGATCAGAATATTTCACTATTTATTTATGAGCAATTTAAAGTTTTGTCTAATGTATCATTAGACTTCGAGTAAGAAGATTAAGGAGTACTAAGCAGTGTTAAAAGTGTGGTTAGAATTTTTCACTACGCTCCTATGCGCTTAGCAATGTTCGATATGAATTATTCAGTACAAATATATGCGCCAGACAAAGTTTGATCAGAATATTTTACTATTTATTTATGAGCAATTTAAAGTTTTGTCTAATGTATCATTAGACTTCGAGTAAGAAGATTAAGGAGTACTAAGCAGTATTAAAAGTGTGGTTAGAATCTTTCACTACACACCTATGCGCTTAGCAATGTTTGATATGATTATTCAGTACAAATATATGCGCCAGACAAAGTTTGATCAGAATATTTCACTATTTATTTATGAGCAATTTAAAGTTTTGTCTAATGTATCTTTAGACTTCTATGTGCTTTAAATAGTTTAATAGGTACCTGACTTTAGTTGGGTAAACTAAAAGTGGTTGGTCATTGTGCTGGTCACATGACACCTTGATTTTAAGCGCTTGCCACCAAACAGATGACCTTAACATCATCTGTTCTTCAGATCACAAAGACTTAAAGAGAAATTTTTTTATAGACTTCTCTAAGATAAGCTTAGTTGAAATAGAATCTTTCATTAGATTTTTATGTTCTTAACAAAGTTTCATCTGAATGTTTTACTTGATTTTTATAAGCTTATAAAAGTTTTATCATAAAGTTTCACTTTACAAAGTTTGACCAGAATTTTTTACTAGATTCATATGCACCTTACAAAGTTTAATGAGAATTTTTCACTTGACATATGTGCACTAATCAAAGTTTCATCAGAATGTTTTACAAGAGTTCTATTTGAAAAGCATAGTTTGATTACAATGTTCCACTTGACTCCTAAGCAGTATTTAAAGTTTAATTATAATTTTTCACTACATTCTTATGCACTTAGCAAATTTGATATGACTTATTCAGTAGAAATATATGCGCTAGACAAAGTTTGATCAAAATGTTTCATTAGACTTCTATGGGCTATAAATAGTTTAATAGGTACCTGACTTTAGTTGGGTAAACTAAAGGCAGTTGGTCATTGTGGTGGTCACATGACACCCTGCTTGTTAAGTGTTTGCCCCAAAAACAGATGACCTTTAACATCATTTGCCTGACAGATCACAAAGTCTTAAAGGAAACATTTTTTTTTTGATTCTATAAGATAAGCATAAGTTAATTAGAATGTGTTACTTTATTACTATGCCCTAAACAACAATGTTTCATTTAACTCCAATACACATTACAAATTTTGATCAGAAATGTGTACTACATTCATACGCACTTTACAAATTTCGATCAGAAATGTGTACTAGATTCATACGCACTTTACAAATTTCGATCAGAAATGTGTACTAGATTCATACGCACTTTACAAATTTTGATCAGAATTTTTTAAATAGACATATATGCACTCATTAAAGTTTCATCAGAATGTTTTACAAGATTTCTATTTGAAAAGCAAAGTTTGATTAAAATGTTTCACTAGACTCCTAAGCAGTATTTAAAGTTTAATTAGATTTGTTCACTACACTCCTTTGCACTTAGCAAAGTTTGATATGAATTTTCAGAGTTAGCAATATATAGGGCAGATGGTGTTAGTTAAGGTCATCTGTTTCTGTGGCCAATGCAAGCGCAGCTGTACATCTTCTTTAGATCCTTGGACAGGCCTTATTAAATGTATCATATAGATAAGATTGTGTTGTAGTTTTAATGTCAGTATACAGGCCTTATTAAATGAATCATATAGATAAGATTGTGTTGTAGTTTTAATGTCAGTACACAGGCTTTATTAAATGAATCATATAGATAAGATTGTGTTGTAATTTTAATGTCAGTACACAGGCCTTATTAAATGAATCATATAGATAAGATTGTGTTGTAGTTTTAATGTCAGTACACAGGCCTTATTAAATGAATCATATAGATAAGATTGTGTTGTAATTTTAATGCCAGTACACAGGCCTTATTAAATGAATCATATAGATAAGATTGTGTTGTAGTTTTAATGTCAGTACACAGGCCTTATTAAATGAATCATATAGATAAGATTGTGTTGTAGTTTTAATGTCAGTACACAGGCCTTATTAAATGAATCATATAGATAAGATTGTGTTGTAATTTTAATGCCAGTACACAGGCCTTATTAAATGAATCATATAGATAAGATTGTGTTGTAGTTTTAATGTCAGTACACAGGCCTTATTAAATGAATCATATAGATAAGATTGTGTTGTAGTTTTAATTTCAGTACACAGGCCTTATTAAATGAATCATATAGATAAGATTGTGTTGTAGTTTTAATGTCAGTACACAGGCCTTATTAAATGAATCATATAGATAAGATTGTGTTGTAGTTTTAATGTCAGTACACAGGCCTTATTAAATGAATCATATAGATAAGATTGTGTTGTAGTTTTAATGTCAGTACACAAGGCCTTATTAAATGAATCATATTGATAAGATTGTGTTTTAGTTTTAATGTCAGTACACAGGCCTTATTAAATGAATCATATAGATAAGATTGTGTTGTAGTTTTAATGTCAGTACACAGGCTTTATTAAATGTATCATATAGATAAGATTGTGTTGTAGTTTTAATGTCAGTACACAGGCTTTATTAAATGTATCATATAGATAAGATTGTGTTGTAGTTTTAATGTCAGTACACAGGCTTTATTAAATGTATCATATAGATAAGATTGTGTTGTAGTTTTAATGTCAGTACACAGGCTTTATTAAATGTATCATAGTTTTAGTAGTTTTAATGTCAATACATTGACAAGCAGTTAGAAAGATATCATGAAGGTGGTTGGAAAAACCTTGCAGACCTAAATGAAAAGCTCATGCTAAAGACAGGTGCAAAAGCTGAAAATAAAACTTTAAAAAGACAATCCCCCCCCCCCCCAACCGGACAACGCTTTGTCTGTATTAGATGTGGGAAAATATGCAGGTCACAACAAGAATTTACCTGATTACAAGAAATACATTATATCGCACTCATCCTTAATCTTTGGAATCAAAGAGAAAGCCTGATTGACATTAATATATCCACATTTACAACAGCTTTATTAAAATATATTATAATTATTATTATTAAGATCATTCTCATTCTTAACAAGCACTGACTTGAACTTTACTCACCAACTTGTAAAAATGGACTGTTCTCTGTGAAAAATCTGGGTTTTCTGCCGCCATAGATAATGAGATCAAAGTAAGACTTCCAGTCAGCACTGTGTGAACAAATTACTTATTAGTTAGGATACTGAAGTGATAATTTAAGTGATACAGGCAACCCCCAAGTTATAAACATGTCCCATTCCATAGGTGAAGGCAAGGGGTTGGACTGGTTGTCAGAGGCAATTTTAGACAAATGCCATCAGAAGCATTTTATGAATGGTGGAGTGCTTATATCCATTACCTATTCCAATAATAACAACCTTATGAATTTTGTGACATAAATATTATTTATTCTAGTAAATACCCCCCACACACACTCAAACACACACACAAACAAGAAAAACATCAAAAATACTTTAAAAAAAAAAAAAAAAAAAAAAGCTTACAGGAAGTGTTATTCTATTAACCAGTTTGGATCAGTCATGGAATTCAATTTGTAATATAGATCTAGACCAACAACAATAAATCTGTGCAATTAGAAATATTTTTTCCAACTCTTTCTGTTTAGCACTAGTTCATGCTTTTAACTTTCTCAATACGCTATGATCCTAACACTTGTCTGGACCAGTTGAGCAAATGGGGGGGGGGGGGGGGGGGGGAAGAAAAAAAAGGATATCTGGGAGAATTATATGGTAATCCCTTTTTTTTAAAGTATTTCAGTTAGGTCCAATTTATAAGTAAAAAAAAAAATTACCAATAATTAATTAACTAATTGATTTTTTTGTATTGGTTCTTGTGATGTCAGGTAAAAGAAATGATTGTGCATAATTTCAGCTTGATCTGAGATTGGGTGTGGGAGAAATAACTAACTTTTTGCCAGACAGACAGAGTGAGTTGATAATAGCTTTGTAAAAGAGTTGCAACTGTAGACACGTAATTTTATATTAAAAATTTTCTAAACGATGGCCTTGACATATTAAATAGACTATTCCAGGTTGGTAGAGGATAAAATAAAAATGTGTTAATATGTGAGCATCTGTATTGAAGTGAAGATGAACTAGAAATTATCTGTTTTAGTCATGAGTCTAATGTATAAAATTATGGCACCCAGTCATTAAAGCTGTCAAAATGCAAGCTTTCACAACTAAAAGGTACTGATTTTTTTTCAACCAACCCTTGCAGTGTCCTGGAAGCAGACATTATTTTGGCCATAAATTATTCTGGCCAGAACAAAAAACTAACTCCGTTTTTGTTTCCAGACTACTGTTAGTTTTATAGACAGTCATTGACTTGTAGCACTAAACTGCTGCTAGACAACTTAACTATTGTAGGTGTATTATATTTTAACTTGTAAAAACTTGAAATAACTTAAATAACTTCTTTGTGACAATACTAAAAATATAACTTTTATTGCAACATGGACAAATTTAACTTGAGATGAAATGAAATACATGTGGTAGACTTAGTAATATAAAGTATTTTGCATCATACGCCCTGTCTATTGGTAGATTCTTCTCACCGTCACCACAGAAACACACTCCATAACAGTCCAGCACTCAATAAAGTGTGGATGAAGGTACTTGACCCTCTGACTATAAGCCAAGCACTTTACCAGTTATTCCATCCCCCATGATAGTGTAGACATAGCTAAAATGAACTTAAGAATTACCCAAATGAGTACTCCATAACAAATGAAGCAAAGTCTGGAAACGAGGATGTCAACAGAAAAATCTTTCTATTGTTTTGACGTAGAGACATCAACCAATTTTTGATATCATTGCTGACCTTGTCAATATATTTAGATGGCTCTCTCTTCATGTTAGGAAAGAACTTGCCTTTGTTTGCTACAACAGAATTTAAAAACAATAAATCTTGTGTTAAAAAAAACAAACAGCAATTTTAAAAATTTAGTCAGTAGTTTTGTAAAGGCATCAAGACATCGCACCTTCTTACAGAAAACCTAAGATCTGTTGGCACCAGCTGGGAAGAGGCTTTGGAAGCCAAGTGCGACTGATCTCTATGGAGTGAGTTTGCTGTCCAATGAGCCAAACAGTAGAGGGGACCTAAGTCTAAGTCCCATTAAAATGACAGCTGCATTAGATAGTAGTTCATTTGTTATTGTTTAGTAGAGTTGTATAAACACAAACTTGGTGATGATAAGACAATGTGTTGGGAAAAAGTGTCTGTAGCGTCATGCTTATTTGTTTTGAGTTGTGGGATGTGAGGTTTCATGAATTTTGGGATTTGGAGTTTGAATTTTAGGCACATTGGCACAATTCAGGCCATGTCATGCCCATAATCCCTCAAGGTGTTACTTTGAATTTCGGGAGGTAGTGTATTTGTCCAGTTGTTTAGTAGCGGACCTGGTCCTGGATATGAGAATGTTAAGTGGATTTTATTTTCTTTGTTCTCATTAGTTCAAAGGTTGAATGGTGGTAGAGCTCATGTTCTTATCAGGCTAATTGAATGTTTTGTTGCCTACGCAGTCTAAGTTTTTGTAAGACTGAGCTAAATGTTGCTATTCATAACTATTCAGTGGTTATGCTCCTATATTGAAATCAGTAGCTAAATCATCATAAACCACTTAGTTAAACGTACTAAGAGAGGCCATGACTCTGACTTACCTGCTGTCTGCACCTTATCTTGTGTGTCTACATTCTTTAGGTCGATAACGTTTCAGGAATTAATATACTTTTAGAATTATTGCTTGTAAAAAATCTTTAGTTTTTTTTTTTAACTCATTGTTGAGGAAAGGTGCAGCGGCTGAGCGGTAAAGCGCTTGGCTTCCAAACTGGGAGTCGCAGGTTTGAATTCTGATGAAGACTGGGATTTTTTAATTCAGGATCTTTTGGGTGCCTCTGAGTCCACCCAGGTCTAATAGGTACCTGACATAAGTTGGGAAAAAGTAAAAGAGGTTGGTCATTGTGCTGACCACGACACCCTCATTAGCGGTGGGCCACAGAAACAGATGACCTTTACATCAACTGCCCTATAGATCGCAAGGTCTGAAAGGGGAAATTACTTCTTGTTAAGTGTTATAACAAGTTAAAATTATCCTACCAAACTGCACAACATCTGGAGTTATTTATTTGCCATTACACAAATTATCTAAGTAGCCACTATTAGAGTCAAAACCATATAACCAGGACCAGAAGCAGTCCATGACATTTAAAATACAAGCCAATAGTTGTTTAAGTAAATAATTTTCTATTTACAAGTATATTTATTTTCTAATTATTGAATTATAATATAAGAAAAAACACTTTAAAAATTTATCCAGCTTACCTTTAAACTGTTCTGGGCTGTACAAGTCACATAATGCTGCATAAACATCATCCCATGTGTGTATATAGGTACTTCTCTCTTTGGCAGGTTCCTGATCACAGATAGATATGATATCAGGAAATGCATTTAAGTATTTATGTTTTTAAAAAATCCAAAATTCATTCAGTAATGTACATTAAAAACTCATTTAAACAGAATCTACCAGTTTTCCTAAGCTGTCGACAATCCTGGCAAAAGCAACCAAGGCAGGCATGTCAAAGAAGTTTTCAAAGAAACGCCATTCTTTAAGAAAACAAAACAGATACATATACTTATTAGTGGAGATAATAGCAGATATATCAAGATAAGGATAAGCTAATATTGAGTAATCATTATAAATTACAGATGTTCATTCAAAAATGAAGAGAATTACATCCCACGAACATGTTAATCTAATCGTGAATGCTAATTAAAGACTTAAACTCTGCTAAGACATTAGATATCCGTCTGACTCATGCAACCTGTTCCATGCTCTAATGGCCTAGGGAAAAAGGAGAGCATACAATATAAGAATTGTGTCCTTATCTTTGTGTCTTTCTGAGTATTTTAATAGGTTGTGTCTTTGTATTTGTGGAATTATGGTTCAGTACTTTATGTATATGTAAGCAATATTTCAATATTATAGTTAACGACAGTACCGGTAATTAAATGCCCTTGATTTTTTCCTCAAGATATAACTAAAATATGCAAGTAGATAATGTTTTTTTTAATAAGTGTGTATGTTATAAAAAGCTTACACTTAGCAAAAAGATTGCAAAGGTTGTCATTCCATGGGAGTCAAGGGGGAATAAGCTCTTATAGTTAATAGAAGGCTCTGAAATGGCAGGTATCTGAAACAGCATCTGATAAACAAATCCAATATTTGGCTTACTCATGTGGTTTAGATCTTAGTAAAGTTTCCCCTTTCAGACGTTGTGATCTATGGGTAACTTACTCATGTGGTTTAGATATTATTAAAGTAAGTTCCCCCTTTCAGACCTTGCATTCTATGGGGCAGATGATTTAAATTTAAGGCCATCTGTTTCTGTGGTCCATGGTTAATGAGGATGTCATGGCCAGCACAATGACTAACCGCCTTTCCTTTTCCCAAACTAATGTCAGGTACTCATTAGAGCTGGGGGGACTCAGAGGTGCCCTAAACACAATTAAAAAAAAACAGTTATCACCAGGATTTGAACCCTGGAAGCCTGGTTCAGAGGCCAAGTGCTTTACCACTCAGCCAGTGCGGCTCCAGTTTAGATATTAAGCCTGGCAAACTGCTTCTGCTGAGGTTTTGGTGTTGCTATGGTTTATCTTCAAATGAGTTGGTGCCAAAAGTATTGCATGACATTGGGTCACACTAGCAAAGTCAAGAGAGTGACCAAGATACATCAGAAACTCATGGATTTCTTTATCAGAGGCCTAGGAATGTGCCCTTAAGTCCTGCTGCAGTGTCATCTATTTCAAAGACAACATGGAGTTTCTGCTGTTGTACCTATCAATTATTAAGCATGAAATCTTACTATTGAATGGACTTCGCACTCCACTAATGAAGGCTTCAAATTCTGGGAATTTTCTCTCTTTACCGTAAACCTGATCAATATCTGAAGAAGACAACTTCTTTGAACCATGGGTAGCCCTGTTTAGTTGAATGACAAATAAAAATGATTATTAGTTAACAAATCTGTTATTCCTTCAATTTTAAAATACCTCTTTCCTTGCATAAAATACTTTCAATACAAAGTACTGTAAAAAAAAACAATAAATAAAATGGGATTTAACACATAAAAAAATAATTGTTTTCTGCATAACATATTGTTATGATTCTCTCCTAATCAGGCCTTCTGTAAACACTGCTAAACACACAACAACACATCAAGAACATGACAACAAGGCTCCAAATAATCTGTTACTTTAATAATGGTCAATTAAAACAGCCAATATGACACAATTCGCAACACAATAAACTACTACTACCATACTGAACTCTACTGTCTCTATTTCTTCCTGGACTCGTACATAATACTTGGGGACTTGACCAGGACCGACTTCATGGCTGACTAACAGTCCCGGTCTCCACGCTCTCCGGTCTTGAACTGCCGCTCTCTTACACACCGTGTCTCTGGTCTGCTCAGGCCTATGATCAGGTGACCATAACACTCGTCATATTTGCGTGCAAAGTTCATACCAGTACTGTCCTTTGTCCATCGACAGCCCTTGACCTGTGTGATTGGCCTGAGTCGTGTGTGTCAGTAGGCCGCACACACATTAACCCTTTTGCGCCGCCAATAGGGTTATAACAGTATGCTCAGTGAGCTATCGTGCCATTTCTTTTCTGGACCAGTGGAACTAAGATAACTCAGGGATACATGTCTCTCGGCAACAGATCTCAGACTCAGCCACATGCCCCACATTCTTATCCATTTATTTACATTTGCATTTCTAACTTATGGTTAGATAATAGTAAAGTAAGTTCCCCCTTTCAGACCTATGGGGCAGATGATGTAAAGGTCGTCTGTTTCTGTGGCCCATGTCTAACGAGGATGTCATGTGGCCAGCATAACGACACAACCTTTCCCCAACTAATGTCAGGTACTCATTAGAGCTAAGTGTGGACTCAGAGGAGCCATAGAGGTACGAAATTAAATAACCCCAGTCTTAGCAAAACAAATAAAGTAAGACAAAATTGTCCATTCCCGAAAAACAACAAAGCTTCAAAATCTTGAATATTTCTAAGATCTACTTCTCCCCATTCTTTTCTGGAAACAAAACTTATAAATCTTTAAATTATTGAATCTAAAAAAAAAAGATTTTCCTTAATATTTTAATAAAACCACCTTTCCATCAAATTCCAAGAAAAATTTTTTTACTCCCTGTCCCAAAGTGTCTTTTATCTACATAGTTCATATCACAAAAAGTGTCGGCCTTTTCTAGAAATAAAATTATCATTAAGACATAAGCAAAGAATTATATTTAAGACGTCGTACCTGAGTATAACTCCATCATGACCAAGTTTCAAAACATTACCTTTATCAAAGTCAACTATCAGACCTTTGTATCTGAAAATTTAAAGAACAGAAAAAAAAAAAAAGAAAGTTATTCAATGCCATTTATTCTTTGAAAATTCAAAAGAAATATATTTTTTGGCCAGTAGATAAATAAAAACTGTACCAACTTTACTACAAACAGTATAGTTACAAAGAATGAATATCTACAGTTGTTTCTATGGTAACATACTAATAGAATAAAGAAGTATAACTTATCATGTGGGTGAATTAATGAAGATCATAATGGTGACATTGAGACATAACTTACATCAAGTCCTTATCTTCATGAAGATTATGAAATATCTCTGCGCTGTACCTTTTCTCTTCCACTAAATACTGGCATATACTATCATAGACCATCTAGGGAAAAAAAATCATCTTTTTTAAGTAAAGTTTGTATCATATAAGATTATAATCTACTTAGTCTACTAGAGTTAACTAGAGATCTAGTTCTGAATGACAGCAGTTTAACCTTACTTAGCCTGACTTATGCTAGAAAATTAGATTTCTTAGTTCTAGATCAATGGGAAAATCTATTCTAAGATGGCAAAAAATAATTTTTTTTTTTTTTTATTAGACTCTAGATCTAGATTCTAGATCTATTAAATTATAAAATAGATCCAGATCTACATAGAATGATAGATCTAGTCACTCTAATTAGTCTAATTCTAATTAAAATGATTTCGACAAGAGTCAATATGAATAATGAATAAAAAAAAAAATAAGTCATTTAATATTTTAATTTATTATTTAGATCTAGAGGTCTAGATAGACTTTAGTCTTTAGTCAAGAGAAGTGCCAAAGACAAATAAAAATTAATTAATAAAAACATTAATATTTACATTGAAAAACGGAACAAGTTTATAACGAGCTAACGTAAAGTCCATATCAAATCCAAGCACGTCATATTCAGTAAAATTAATACATTTCTTTGCCATTGTTCAGAAGTTAAACGTAGGTCGTAGACTATGTAGTATGTTACTGTCTATATAGATCTAGACCTAGTATATACTACGTAACATAGCGTTTACTTGAAATCTTGCAATCAACAAATCAGAACTCTTAGCGAAAAAAAGTTTAGTTTATTCTTCTTTATGGTCATAAAATGCACAGACCTATATTTTTATTCTAAGGGGTCGCTCTGTTTCTCCATATCACTGACCTATATTTTATTTTCAACTCTTCGAATGAGTTTTGTTGCTAAGTGTAGATTACAGTACAGAAGCGGAATAGGTGTCAAAATCGGCACTGGCATTACGACACCATCCGGCCCAAATATTGATTGTCGTACGAGGTACATCTATTGATCACAAAATAATTAAAGTTTTAATAATACATAAAAACTGGCTAATACTTGAAAAGGAATCAAGATGAAAGTTCCTGCAATACATTAATTTATTAAGAATAGATCGAAAGGTCCCTAATTAACAAGCTTTATCAACAGCCTTAAACATAAAACCTTGCAAGTGTTCTTGCGTCAAGATGTTTTTCAGCCTATTCTATATTTCAATGTGCCGAAACTTCTTTCACAAATTACTTGCGTAAGCACTAACTCAAAAGCCAAGCTGATGAATACAAAACACGCCCCTGTCAATAAATTGTAATTATTAAAAATCCAATAATAACAATTTGAACCAGGGGTTCTCAACCTATGGGTCGCGACCCCCTTGTGGGTCGAAAGACGATTTGCCAGGGGTCGCCTAAGACCATTGAAAATATAGATACGTGTGTATCTCGTACTACGTCATCCTTTTTTTTTTTCTTTACTAGTCTGTTTGTTTTACATGTTTCGGATGTTCCTTCAGAGTTGAAGATAATTACTTCCTAGTCCAAACCTCCCGCAGGACGACGGGGGATGGGAGCGGGCAGGGTTTGAACCCTGGACCATCGATAAATTTGAACGACAGTCCAGCGCGCAAACCGCACGACCAGGCAGCCATATAAGTATGCAACATAAAAATGTTGAATGAAAAATAGAATAGTAAATAGTGAAATGTTTTATAACACCGTGAAAGGCACCGTTACTTAGGCTTTTTATTTTTACGTTTGGGGGTCGCCGCATAGTGGAGAATCACAAAAAGGGGTCTCTGACCTATAAAGGTTGAGAATCGCTGAACAGTTATAACAAGACATCTCTCTATATGCTTTCACCTCCATCGCTCACAGTAGCGCATCGTTCTCTTCATATCTCCTTCACACCTTTCTCTTTCCCTTTCTCGTCTCAGAAACGTCGATGTTCTCCCTTCGCATCTTTGTTTTGTTCATCTTTCACGACGATAAGTCAATGCCCTACTCGAGCCTTTAATGTTTTTTCAGACTTTATAAACAACATAGGCCTACCTCTCAACTCTATTGACCTGTTCTTTTTTTTTTTTTTTACCAGGAGGAATACAGCGCCGTTGACACAAAGAGAATTGAAAAATAAAAAAAAAAAAAGCGTATATCAAATGTAGTTGTATCAATTAGCTTAGATCTGTCATGTGATTAAATTTGTTATAGATCTAGACTAACAACAATAAAACTGTGTGATTACAAATATTTTTACCAATAGTTTTTTTTTTCATGCTTTTTTTTTTTAGCTTTCTCAATGCGTTATTTACCCTATCACTTGTCTGGACCAGTTGGGAAAGGGATTGGTGGAGAATGAAAGGGGTATATCTACGTAAATGTTACGTTATAGCTTTTTAAATGCATAAAAAAAGTTGAAAGACCTGAATTCAAACTCGAGGGCTCAAGCCACATCAGTCAAGTACAATTTATTTCTCTTGTTCGATACAAAAAAATACCAATAGTTAATTAACTTATAGGCTAATTTTTTATATAGATTTTTGTGTTGTCAGATAAAAGAAATAATTGTATAAAATTTCAGCTTGATTGGTTGTGGGAGAAATAAAGTGTACAAACTTTTTACCAGACAGTCAGACAGAGTGAGTTGATATAAACTTTGTAAAAACACTAGCCTATATGGCTCAGAAGAGAGGGTGCCGGGGCATTAAAAGTAAAAAGGCTGAAGCTAGGCCGGATTTACTTCTTTATGCAACACTTTCTAAAGCTCATGGCCCCAAAGAATTATTTGGCACTGACATATAATATCTGGACTAATAAAGGGGCCCAAAAGAGCCCCATATCCTAAATAGATTAGCCTCATGGCCTTTCAATTAAACCGTTTTAAATAACCTATGTAATAATGTGTTCCATATGTGAGCAGGTCAGGCAGGCGCGAGTGTGGTGGCCTATTCTCTTCTGCTGCTCAACATTAAATTCATTAACAGTAGGCAGGTGGTCGCTCTACTGGGTGGGCCCAATCTGTGCACCTCGGTCTGCGACCAAGGGGCTAGAGTCGCCTAAGCAACCAGACAGCACAATTAAACTAAACTAACTATTAGAAAGCAATAACGAAACTTTTACTTTAGGATAAATAAAACAAAAAGAAACTTTATTTACATACACAAATAAATCAATAATAAAATATAACATATAGAGCTACACTAACACTACAACTGAACTCAGCATCTAACTAAAACCCTCTAAATCTACAAACACTAACAGACTAACCAAACCAACTATCTAACTATTACTACCCTAGACCTAAGCTTAGAATTAATAAAATATAACAAAAAGAAAGGTACAGGGAGGCGATGGCAGACTAATGGCAGTCTAATGGCAGACTAATGGCAGTAGACTAACAACAGCCTACAGGCAGTAGACTAACAACAGCAGTACTGCAGTTGAGGATAGCCTGCAAAAATCAATACATAAAAACGTTAAAAAATAGTAAAAAGTTTAAAAAAGCTAGACTAGACCTAGTCTAGTACACAAACCGACCTAGAGACATGAGGTAATTACATATTAGTAATTAGCCTCCATGTAGCTAATAAAAGCCACAGAATTTAGTTCAAGTCTACGCCACAACCCACACAGGCTGGGTAGACAATAACATCAGATAAAAGTCACAACAATACACATTAGATCTACTATCTAGGTTAATGAGCCGGCTTATGCCAGCCGCCATCTTGTACATAAAAGTACAACAAAAATTAAAAATATTATCTGCCAACTACGCTTCAGAAACTACCAAAAAGAATCACTAATAAAATAAACATACATAAGAATATAAGATAATAAAATATTTACAAATAGACATAGTATAGAAAAACAATAAGGGGATTATTAGGGATAGCTGGGGGGGGGGGGAAGGAAGGGGTGACGCTATCCAGCTCAATGGACCTTCCGGTTCCATCATAGACAATCATGGCTAATTAACTAGCCAGTGATGCCACTACACTAATCAGTCCACATCTAGACTATAACAGTAGATGTAGGAACAACTAATACAAATACAAACTAAAGAAATAAAATAAAAACATTTTCCAACTTACAGGCGGTCCCAGCTGAAATTACACTACACACAATTAACTCTACACCGGCACTACTGTCGGCACTGACCACTGGTCAAGACAAAAGAGAGCTCAACGTGGTTCCGGAGCTAGCTATAACTGGTCAGCGCGAACATATCGGAGAGCATGACATCACGCTAATTACCTAAAACTAAACTGGACTACTGATTCCCCTAATTTGTACCTAGCCGTACGCTATAATAAAATCTAGAAAATTACACAAGACACGGACTACACAACATTATATACCAAATTAAACAGCATAAAAAAGAGAATCCTAAAAATTAATTTTACAAAAATACAAAAAGGAAGAAGAAAGATATTTATGTTCTAAACTCGTACAGGGACCCTATACAGCTTCTAGACTTACACTTAGACTGAAATTAGAAAATAACTACTAACCTAACCTAAGCGCTAAAGACAAAAATACGTAGAACTAATCGGGGACAAAGAAATGGAAACAGTGCCAACAACTCTAAGGCTAGTTAACTATTTTTAAAACTACTTTTCCTCTACGAGTAAAACACAAATAACAGAAAAAGACTAAAACTAGCAGAAGTTATAAATAGCGGAAACTACAAACACACAGCACTGACCTATGCAAGAAGAAAAGACACTAAATTAAATTATTCTAGCCTGGCCTATATAAAGTAAATAGGTCGAAATACAGATAAAAATAGATAACAAATAGACCTGGGATCGCCAGCTCACATTCACCCCCGCTCAAAACTTTTGCGTCCCCGCAAAACGAAATACAGACTAAAACGTCAAAATATATACAGCAGAAATAAAATAAAAATTCACACAAAATACAAATCATAAAACAGATACTGCAGGAATAAAATAAAAATAAATTCATTCAAAAGAACAGAGAACTATAACCATAGCCCTCGGTACTACCCATACATTAATATTAATAAATGGCTTCACAAGTGGCAAAGCTTACAACAGAAAACTGAAAATACAGGTAATACAAAACATAAAACATACAAAAATAGAGATAATATAACACATAAGGCATAACATCTTAAAAAAGGGAATGATAAACAAAAAATAATACAAGGAAAACTACACGGTTAAAGTCATTAAGCAAATGACGCCCTAGCCCAACATGCTAAGATTAGTCACACAGACCAACAGGAACTCTATGAGGCTTAACTCAGTTCCTTAGCCACACAGGCTAAAACAAAGTCACACAGACTTACACAAAGCCACCAAGGCTTCAACAGACCCATAGTCACACAGACTTATGGCCAGCCACTGAAGGCTCACAATGGTCACAAAGACCAAAACATTAAAAAATGGTACACTCAGTGTCATAACACAACCTGAAGTTACAGTGCTATAACAAAAACACAGGGCATCCAACAGTGGTGATGAGACATAGAAAATAAAAAAATAAAAGGACCACTGTCAGACAATTCAACCTAACATGACATTAATGAGTACCTTAAGTACTTCAAAAAGTAAAAAAAACTTCCTACCTCACAAAGCAAAAAAAAGTCGAAACTACTCACAAAAAGACATTACATGGCCTTCCAAAGGCAAAAAAACATTATATGCCTTACAAAGGCAACTACCGAGTGCTGCAATGTGCCATTTATCTATGTCATGGCCTCCAAGGCAAAACAACATTAACGAGTACCTTGACGATACATCGCAAACTTTCATGACTAGAAGAATGCACATCAGCGACCAACAACCTAAGCTCAATATTGGCTATTGAAAGCCCAATAAAGACTTTAAAAAATATCTACTAGGTTGCAAAACCATTAGTAGAGCAAGCATGGAATATACAAAAATAAAAAAATCATTATACAAAATACATCATTAATACCACACAACAAAATAATACTAAACATGCAAAAACATAGCCATACAAAGAAAAGTTTACAACAAACAAAAAAGAACTAAAACTAAAGATCCAGCCGGGTAGGTGGTCTCCTCGTCCTGGAGGACCTTCTTGGGCCTACCGGTGCAGGAGCAGGGATTGACTCTGGCTGGCTGGTTGCATCTGGCAAGGTAATCTTGTAGACAGAGTAGCTGACCCCCGGACTTAGGGACCTTTCAAGGTATGGCAATGGCCACAAAACTGAATGTTGCAACTGGGCTGACAGTCGTCCTAAATGGAAGGACAAACTGGCCCAGTTGTTTAAAACACAGAGGTGGCAGTGGGGCACCTCTGTCAGGCCGGTACATGGCTATTTGTAAAAAAAACCATGCTGGAACTGCCTAAGTCTTGGTAGTGTCGCTTCACACATTCAGGCCACCAGCAACTGCGAATCTATCCATATTTAGTCAATTCACCAACTGTAGGAAGATAAGGACTATAAGGCAAGCCTTCCTCTTACTGATAAAGTCGATAACACCTGCTTGTTGGGATTCATTGCCGTAAATCCATACATAGCTATTTCCAACATTGAGAGGATCGTCCTCTGGTGCTGACATGGCTGGTGAAAGTCGAACACTCTCACCTAATGGATGGCTGGTACATGTCATCCGCTGGCTCTAGCCATGACATCTCTCGTCTGTTGATGCTGGGCAGACATCTCTCTGCAGGCATGGGGGTAGCTGCAGACTTCTCTCCTCCTCTCGGATCACTCTTCCGAGGCACCTCCACATCAGCCTGGGACCGCTGCATCCTTCCTGCCGCTGCTGCCATTCTGCCACCCTAACCTAACACTTCAACTCTAACCCTAACCCATAACAATACTAACTACCTCACACTACAACAACTTCTTAGAACTACATCCTACCAACTTCTAGACCTAGCACTTCAACGACAATAAAAAACTTTACTGACTATAAGGAAACCACAACATAAAACAAAACTCAAAACAACAAACTAGACTATCCATATGATCCATATCCTAACAACTAACAACAAAAAAAAATTCTCCAACACCGATTCCTACTGCTATCAAAACCTAAAACTAATATCAACCTATGCAATCCTAACAATGCGCTAACGAAGCCTAACCAAAACCTAAATCAACCTAACAAAAACCTCAAAAAAAACCTAACAACAAACTGATCCCTAAGAAAACAATGTGTGTCTGATTACTTAAGCACAGATCCCACTTCTGACACCAAAAAATGTGAGCAGGTCAGGCAGGCGCGAGTGTGGTGGCCTATTCTCTTCTGCTGCTCAACATTAAATTCATTAACAGTAGGCAGGTGGTCGCTCTACTGGGTGGGCCCAATCTGTGCACCTCGGTCTGCGACCAAGGGGCTAGAGTCGCCTAAGCAACCAGACAGCACAATTAAACTAAACTAACTATTAGAAAGCAATAACGAAACTTTTACTTTAGGATAAATAAAACAAAAAGAAACTTTATTTACATACACAAATAAATCAATAATAAAATATAACATATAGAGCTACACTAACACTACAACTGAACTCAGCATCTAACTAAAACCCTCTAAATCTACAAACACTAACAGACTAACCAAACCAACTATCTAACTATTACTACCCTAGACCTAAGCTTAGAATTAATAAAATATAACAAAAAGAAAGGTACAGGGAGGCGATGGCAGACTAATGGCAGTCTAATGGCAGACTAATGGCAGTAGACTAACAACAGCCTACAGGCAGTAGACTAACAACAGCAGTACTGCAGTTGAGGATAGCCTGCAAAAATCAATACATAAAAACGTTAAAAAATAGTAAAAAGTTTAAAAAAGCTAGACTAGACCTAGTCTAGTACACAAACCGACCTAGAGACATGAGGTAATTACATATTAGTAATTAGCCTCCATGTAGCTAATAAAAGCCACAGAATTTAGTTCAAGTCTACGCCACAACCCACACAGGCTGGGTAGACAATAACATCAGATAAAAGTCACAACAATACACATTAGATCTACTATCTAGGTTAATGAGCCGGCTTATGCCAGCCGCCATCTTGTACATAAAAGTACAACAAAATTAAAAATATTATCTGCCAACTACGCTTCAGAAACTACCAAAAAGAATCACTAATAAAATAAACATACATAAGAATATAAGATAATAAAATATTTACAAATAGACATAGTATAGAAAAACAATAAGGGGATTATTAGGGATAGCTGGGGGGGGGGGAAGGAAGGGGTGACGCTATCCAGCTCAATGGACCTTCCGGTTCCATCATAGACAATCATGGCTAATTAACTAGCCAGTGATGCCACTACACTAATCAGTCCACATCTAGACTATAACAGTAGATGTAGGAACAACTAATACAAATACAAACTAAAGAAATAAAATAAAAACATTTTCCAACTTACAGGCGGTCCCAGCTGAAATTACACTACACACAATTAACTCTACACCGGCACTACTGTCGGCACTGACCACTGGTCAAGACAAAAGAGAGCTCAACGTGGTTCCGGAGCTAGCTATAACTGGTCAGCGCGAACATATCGGAGAGCATGACGTCACGCTAATTACCTAAAACTAAACTGGACTACTGATTCCCCTAATTTGTACCTAGCCGTACGCTATAATAAAATCTAGAAAATTACACAAGACACGGACTACACAACATTATATACCAAATTAAACAGCATAAAAAAGAGAATCCTAAAAATTAATTTTACAAAAATACAAAAAGGAAGAAGAAAGATATTTATGTTCTAAACTCGTACAGGGACCCTATACAGCTTCTAGACTTACACTTAGACTGAAATTAGAAAATAACTACTAACCTAACCTAAGCGCTAAAGACAAAAATACGTAGAACTAATCGGGGACAAAGAAATGGAAACAGTGCCAACAACTCTAAGGCTAGTTAACTATTTTTAAAACTACTTTTCCTCTACGAGTAAAACACAAATAACAGAAAAAGACTAAAACTAGCAGAAGTTATAAATAGCGGAAACTACAAACACACAGCACTGACCTATGCAAGAAGAAAAGACACTAAATTAAATTATTCTAGCCTGGCCTATATAAAGTAAATAGGTCGAAATACAGATAAAAATAGATAACAAATAGACCTGGGATCGCCAGCTCACACATATAAATAACAAAAAAAATTTGTATATGACTTTGTTCTTAACCAAATTCTAAAAAAAATTTAAACTATGAGGAACACGAGGTCTTTCACGCGTGACTGATTGTTCTAATGGGAACAAGTTGACGTAAGCATTCCCCGGAGTGAGCCCAGAAGTGATTCATGGGGGTCCTAACTTTTTATTTATACCTTTACCTGCTTTCCTCCAACATAGGAATTGGTATCATTTGAGATAAACGTATTTAGTTGTTTCTCTGCTGAATTCTTGCAGGTAAAAGTAGACATGCATGTTTTCTGTTGTTAGTGTAAATAAGTGTATTTAGGATAACCCATCTAAACTATCAAGGTAGGCTATATCGACAGTCTTTCTTAGTAGGGTCGATTGTTATAGGCCTAATCGTAAAACCTGAAATGCGATGGATGTAATTATC
This sequence comes from Biomphalaria glabrata, assembly GCF_947242115.1. NCBI lineage: Eukaryota > Metazoa > Mollusca > Gastropoda > Planorbidae > Biomphalaria > Biomphalaria glabrata. Next base: position 50,225,694 of record NC_074716.1, on the reverse strand, counting down.
TTCTCTTTCGAAGCAACGTCTGTAAACGATAAGATAAGATAGTGAAAGGCAAGACGGTTGAGCTAATATTTTAGCTTACACCATATTTTGTCTTTAAATTTGTGCATATAAATAAGAAATGTCGTTGATTAATTTTTGTAAGTATAAAATTATCGTAACCAAAAAGCGGTTTTAAAGAGTTAACAAAACTTGGATGATTCTTAAAAACAATTGAAATTTATTTTAATACATGAATTTTTGTTAATATTGTAAAATGGGGTGAACACGATTTCTGAAATGGTGAAATATGTGTATTGTAGAATTTCGGTAACATATTTGGTGAATGCATGGATGTGTTGAGAAAATAAAGTTTTCTTTACTAGATCTCACAGTAAAATGCATTTCATTTTATGGAAACAGGAGAAACGAGTAACGAAATACAGGTCAAACAAAAAAAGACAGACAGCCACAGGCTTTACTAGTAAAGACAGACCGCCGCAGGCTTTACTAGGAAAGACAGACAGCCGCAGGCTTTACTAGCAAAGACAGACCGCCGCAGGCTTTAGTAGGAAAGACAGACAACCGCAGGCTTTACTAGCAAAGACACACCGCCGCAGGCTTTACTAGTAAAGACAGACCGCCGCAGGCTTTACTAGGAAAGACAGACAGCCGCAGGCTTTACTAGGAAAGACAGACCGCCGCAGGCTTTAGTAGGAAAGACAGACAGCCGCAGGCTTTACTAGCAAAGACAGACCGCCGCAGGCTTTACTAGGAAAGACAGACAGCCGCAGGCTTTACTAGCAAAGACAGACCGCCGCAGGCTTTAGTAGGAAAGACAGACAGCCACAGGCTTTACTAGCAAAGACAGACCGCCGCAGGCTTTACTAGTAAAGACAGACAGCCGCAGGCTTTACTAGTAAAGACAGACAGCCACAGGCTTTACTAGTAAAGACGGACAGCCACAGGCTTTACTAGTTCAGACAGACAGGTCAAAAAAGTAAAGACAGACATGTCTTTACCTGTACTACAAGTAAAGACATGTCTAATTGACAAATAAAGACAGGTCTAGCGCTTGCAAGTAACAGACTGGTCTAACAAATAAAGACAGAATGTCTAGCAAGTACAAGACAGGTCTAACAAATAAAATAATGACCCATATAGGTCTTACAAATGAAAATAGATAAATGGGTGGAAAGAAAAGTTAATAGCTAAGAGAGAGGCTCAGTCTCGCTCTTAGATACGAACTTAATAATATTCATCGATTCTCAGACCTGTCATTTTAACTATACCGACCTAGGACGACAAACTCGACACTAATAATATGTCATAGTAATGAGGCCAATAATGCACAAACTATTTCGGCCTCTTTGGAATGGGGGGGGGGGGTCCATATAAATGTTTACATTACGTGTTTTGAGCCACATCAACGACAATATCGTTGAATCTAATGGAAGCAAGCCTTTTCGTGTATTTTATGCAAGAAAATCAGAAGATTTCAGGGCCAGATGTAGTCCGCGAGCCGAGTTTATTCCTCACTGTTTCTAGGCTATAATTTGGTACGTTTAATTAAAACAATCGTAGTTTTTTTAAATCCTAAATAGACCTAGATCTATGTAAGCCTTAGAATCTTTACACCTCGCTCGCTGGAGTGTGTAGCCATGTTCACGTCTGCTTCACTCAAGTCACACTAAGTGCTAGATCTAATAGTCATCACTAGCTCTTAACAACTTGATTGACAGTGAGACACTTCCCATGACCTAACACTCTATCAGTGACATTTTCGGGAAAATGTATTGGGCTTAATAATAGCTAAATATAGCTTAATAAAATTTCCGTTTTCAGTTAACTTGTTTAGATAAAAATCGGGAATATCCATTTATGTGTTATTTTAAAAAAAAAAGGAAAGAAGAGTTGTCAGACTAAAGTGGACATGTGTAGAATTAGATAGGGTGTTGTTTTTTGTTTTTGGGGAAAGGGGGGGGGGAGAGACTAGACAAACAAAATAATCACTTATTAGTTTCTTTCAAAAACGAAATTTATTGTAAAGACCAATTTCTTTTTTTAAAAATCCAATTCTTATCAGTAAGCCACCAATTAAGGGCCCGACATATACTTCTAGATATTTGAATGTGACAATAACATACAAAAACAACTCACGAAATACTTACACACACGCAAACACACAGTCACACACACTCGTTAGATTACGATTCGAAAAATTAAATTAGAAGTAATTTTGGTCGCAGTCTCATTAAGTGGTCAAGTCCCAGTTCGGTATAGAGACCCGATATCTGTAACTGACTCCTAAAATCCTTCATTTCAGCTAAGTCCTCAGAAGTATCGTCCGAGTTTAGACCATGTACCAGTGTCAGAAACATTTATCAGAACAACACAGTCGTGAGATCAAGGCTTATGACAAGAGTCGGGACATCCCTCTACAAGTCGGAATAGTCATCGGGGTGCTTTCTGTGGCCACATCTGCTGCAAGTAAGATTTTGTTTTTAAATGACTTAAGCCAATTCATTTAAGATTCGAGGTCACAATGCCATCAACACAAGAGGATGTCCCACTGCCAAGTTACCCTTTTGGAAGCAGAACATATCAATTAGATCTGATTAGATAGTTAGATGAGATCTTCATCTTTACCTATCCCTTAGTCTGTTTGACAGTTGGGGCACCACATGAGATATGTTAACCGTTTTTCTCCATTCCTCTCTATTTCAATGACAGGCATGTCCATTCTTTCATGTTGTCTTCCCATCGCTTTTTCTATCTGCTTCTTCTTTTTCCTGATACTGTTCCCTGTAGGAAGGTTTTTTTTTTTTGCAAGCCCTGAGGACATTGTGATATGGCCATAGAGCTTTACTTTTTTTTTTTTTTTTTTTACAGTAGTTAACAGATCGCTGACCTAACCCTGTCTCTAATCTCTGCATTTTTTGATGCGGTCTTTGTATGTGATACCTAGGATCTCTTTTGTAGCATCTCAATTCCATTGCTAGGATCCTCCTCTCTTGCTCTGCAGTCAGTGTCCAAGACTCACAAGCATATAAGAATGTGGCCATGACCAGGGAGCGCTTCAGTCTGATTTTAGTGTCGATTGTTATGCCTTTGTCTTTCCTTTTTATTTTGAATTTTGCAAGTGCCACTATGGATGAGATATACTTGTGTTGTCTTTATATGAGAAAAGATGAGTCCTTGTAATCATAACAAATTTCCGTAAGGATCAATAAAGCAGTCTTAGTCTTAATCTTAGTCTTAGTCTTAGTCTTAGTCTTAGTCTTACTTCTCTTGAAGTGATCAATGTGAATGTGTTCCCCAGGTATTCTCTCCAGTTTCTCAGTGTTTTCTCTGGAGGCCTACAGGTCTGATGTGGACTCTCAGTGGATGGCGTTAGTACCAGTAAGTGCTTGTCTGTAATAAGCAGTGGCGTAGCTCACTTTGATTGGAAGTAGAAGTAAGTTCATCTGAAATAGAGGGAAATGGGGGCTATTAACATAACAAGAGAGGGAAAAGGAAAAAAAAATGTCTTTGCTTTTCTTTTTTCTTTATATTGTTACAACAGCTCTATTCAACTCGTATCTTAGTGGAAATATCGTGGAAACTTTTCGGTGGGGAAAAACCTGGTCATGGATCTCGAAAATGGCAGGGAGAGGAGGGAATGTGGCAAGGTGAAGAAAGTTCCATCCTTTTATTTTTTTAATCTATCATTCATTAGTGGTTAAGAGAAAAATCTTCGCTCTATAAGTTGTATTATTTAATATATATTATATTATATTTATATTGTTAAAAAAATAAGTATTTTTTGTATGTTTTTTTCGTTTCAAATTGGAGTATTTATGAATGGCCGGTACCTCTGAATTCTTTTTTAATTACGAGTAACAGCAGCGACAGTCTCGCATTTATAATTTACAGGATAACAAAAAGAAACAAAAATACATCAATCATTATAATTTATTAAGATATATAAAATAATAAAAAGACGAATCTCTTTGAAGTCGTGAGATAAACATCTAGTGTCATAGCAACAAGAACGCATCATTTCTAACGTGTGTATGTAAACCAAAGACTATATATATAGTCTATGATGTAAACCAAGCCTCAACCAGGTCTAGCTTCTAACATTTAATAGTCTGTATGTGTTAGACTTTCGAAACGAAAAGGCCGCATCTCTAAATATATATTTGACTAAAATAATGCGATTAAAACCTAAATATTTTTCTAGTCATTATTTACTATCGCACAAGTTTTTTCTTGCTTTTAATGAACTAATTATGCATACTTCAACTTCTTCTTTGTTTCAGTTTGTTTTTCCAGCTGTAAGCGGTATCGCTACGGCATACAGACGACAGCTCTCTAATGTAAGTCACGTGACTGTTATTGTAATTAGTAAGTGTCACCACCTCAAAGTTGGTGCCATAGAGTAGAAACCCTAATTCTGTATTGTGTATGTTAATTCCATATTGTGAATCTTATTCACAACCCATGTTGCACTAAGGTGAACACTTTTGACCTTAGGTGAACCAGAGAGTTAAAGGCAGTCAGTCCACATAGAGATCTCGTAGCAAGCACTTGTATTGAGTCACTTAAGATATAAGCAGTAGAGTTAGATGTTTAAAGTAGTTGGTTATAGAATAAGTACTAAGTTGTGATATTCGTATATTACTGTTGGATTAATACTGACCATCCCTGGGTCGAATTGTATGGTGTATTCATTATGTGGTGTTATATTAAACTTAAACTTGTGTCTGCTACACCCAGCGTCATTGCATTATTCTGTGATTTGTAACAAGAACCCAATGTCACCACCACGCCTACATTGATAACCACAGCCACATTCATAACATATAAAATCACTCAGTGATATTTTATGGTGTCAGAAGTGTCAGCAAACAGCATTTATAGTGTCAGAAGTGTCAGCAAACAGCATTTATAGTGTCAGAAGTGTCAGCAAACGATATTTTATGATGTCAGAAGTCAGAACTGCTAACTTAAAGGATTTATGAGCACCAGAGGAACAAGTCAAGAATTTTTTCTATTGCTGTCAGAAGTATTTTAATACTACAGTTACTTACAGTAACATTTATACGGATATTTTTGAAGTTGGCAAGTGAACTATTTAGTTAACACATGAAAAAGTAACTCTAAAAAATATTTGTTTACAAATCATGACGCCACTCAACGAGCAAGAAAGCTAAAACCTGATTATTATAGACTCTACTATTTTTCTCATTTGGTCGTTCAGCGACACATTCAACATTATAGAGATGACCTAGATCTACATTTATTGAGACCAGCACACAATTTTTCAAGTGAGATCCACGTGATCCAAGAGTGACATTATTATTATCTTCAGCTAGTCTAACACTACTAACAGAAAACAGAGCTGAAATTGAAAGTTAACTGTGCCTACTATTTTAACTTGTACTTCAAGATTGAACTCTACATGAATTGCAACTAATCCAGAATTTATTAATTTTTTTTTGACTACACACTTGGTATCTAGATCTACTACTACATGTCATGTTGACCTGCCATGACAGTTACCATTAGCAAGCTATTTTTTCATCTGTGATGAACTGAACAATTTGAACTGTTCCTGTCTGAGCTGTATTTTCAACTTTTCCAGTTGACTACTGTCCTAAGTGTCATTTATCTGGAAGCCTGATTTATGTGGGTTGTATTTTTTTGTACACCAGTTGAGATAGCTTTAGGAGCACAGCATTGTTCAAAGTTACTTTTTAACATCCTAAGCGAAAGAGATCAAACATGATATGCTGAGACAACCTGGATACTACAGCCTGTGTGGGTGAAACTAGACAACCGTGATACTACAACCGGTGTGGGTGAAAATCTAGTACTACAAGTCATTCAAGTCATCGTTTGAAGACAGCTGATATATGGTCAGTCGAAGTAGCTGACATATTCAAGAACCATCTACATCGAGTGCTCGTCATAATTCTAATGACACACTCCTATTGTCGCTGTCTAACATCACATTTAATAAGAGAGCGCTCTCACTCTTAGACCTCTCTTGTCGTCACTACCTATGGTCATTTTTAGTTATTTATATTTGTTTCAGCAACTGTATGAAAATGGATTACCTGTCAAACATCTGAAGTATTTATTGGATTACTTATGAACTGTACCATTGTACTGTGGATTTAACAAGTGGATTACTTATGAACTGTACCATTGTACTGTGAATTTAACAAGTGGATTACTTATGAACTGTAACATTGTACTGTGGATTTAACAAGTGGATTACTTATGAACTGTACCATTGTACTGTGAATTTAACAAGTGGATTACTTATGAACTGTACCATTGTACTGTGGATTTAACAAGTGGATTACTTATGAACTGTACCATTGTGCTGTGGATTTAACAAGTGGATTACTTATGAACTGTACCGTTGTGCTGCGGATTTAGCAAGTGGATTACTTATGAACTGTACTGTGGACATATTTTATGTGGAGCATCACCGGAACTTTATGTACAAGTCAAGCATCAAGTGAATATTTAAGGGAAGTAACTTTAATTACCCTTTAGTATTAATGAATATTGATTAGTTCTCTCTGAACTACACCACAATTTTTTTCATTGTTTACATTTGTATTTATATATACATTTGACTTTAGGGACTAAATTTAATTATCTATTGAGTCTGAGCATTTATATTTTTTTCAAGTAAGCATCCAGGTATTGGTAGGGACTCTTTAGATAAAGTAAATACTTGATCGTATAGCTGTATTAGTTAAGTTTGTATTTCGTCAAGTATCTATCATATTGTTAAACTCTTGTATTGATATTGTCTTGTTTACATCTGTTGAATTTTCTTTTTGCGTCATAGTTATTACTCATTGTAATTCTTTTGTCTACTATTTCTACTATCTTGTAATGTCTCTTTAAAGCAGACTGTTTAGTATCTATAGTGTTTTTATGTTTGTCTAATTACTTATTAATATATATATTTATTTTACTTCTTATTTCAACCTATTTTTTATTATTATCAACACTACACTACACACTTGATACACTATGGGATATATTTTGATTTGAGATTGACAAGATTTATATTGTATATACTCTTCAAACACATTCAACTATTTTGATACTATTGATACATTGATCACTATTTATCAGACTAATAAGGCTCACATAATTGTGAATTATTTGTTGCAATAAATTTTTACATTGCAAGTGGAGATACTAAAAATACATAATCACATAATTGATCAGTAAAGTATTACATTACGAACTAGACAAAGTACCAAGAATAACTTAAGATACCTCATAACCTCAATGGTTTCGCAGAAAATATATATCTACTATTACCTGCAATTACTATTTGAGCTATAATAAGTATTTATCGTACAATATTCATTTACAACTCCTAGTGTACACATATCTATTAATTAACTATATTACTAATTTGAATCTTTGAAAATGGCTGAATATGAAAAACTAATAGAGATAGTGGATAAACTAAAGTTAAAAGAAGATGATAGAGCTGCATTCATAAAAATTGAAATAGATAGAATTAGAGTAGAAAAAGACAAGCAACGGGAAGAAAGGCTACATGAAAGAAGACTGAGAGAGAAAGAACAAGAAAACTTAGAGAAAGAAAAAGAACGCCAGCATGAAATAAAATTAAAAGAACATGAAGAAAAAATGGCCAAGCTAGCAAAAGAAAATAAAGACAATTCAGCAAGTCAAACTTCATCTCATCATCAGTATCATAGCAAATTTAGGAACTTTGACCAAAAAGAAGACACATTGGAAAATTTCATAATTCAATTTGAATACATCTGTCAAACAGCAAATATGAATAGTGCACAAATGGCTCAACAACTTCTAGCTAACCTAAGAGGTGAACCACTAAACATCATCGACACACTAACTATGGAGCAAAGAAAAGACTACAACACAGTAAAACAAAGACTTATTGAACATTTTGGCAAAACGGAGGAGCACTATCGAAAACTTTTTAGGGAAATAAAACTAGCCAAGAATGCAGATTTAAAAAGAACAATACATGACATGCGCCAGAACATGACAAAGTGGCTACAACTCGCAAACTGCAACTTAGATGACCCCAAACAGATATTAGATTTCTTTCTCATTGAGAATGTGTTAATAAATGTTACAAATGCAGCATTCTCATTCCTGAAGGAGAGAAAAATAAAAAATGAAGCTGAATTGATATCAAACTTAACAACATACAAAGACTCACACCCAAACATCACCATTGACAAAAGGGAATTGTACAATGTAGCTGCAACAGTGACAGAAAACCATCCAAGATCTACAAATAAATTTAAATATGCCAAGAGCATACAATGTTTTTTCTGTGGCATATTGGGTCACACCAAAGCAGAGTGCAGAAAGAGAATGGCATCAGAAAAACAGCAATATGTAAATAGAAACCATAAATATGGAAGAGATAACAGAACTTTCCAGAGCTTCAGTCCTAACTACAATAGATCCTATCAACAACAATATAACAGAAGAACATGGCAAAGCTACAGTCCAACTAACAGTAGATCACATCAAACAAACAGAAGATGGCAAAACAACAGAATGTCTAGAAGAGACCAATTTCAAGATAGACAACATACTTACCACAATAACAATCATACCAGACAAAACATAGCAGCTGTAGCAACTGAAAGACCAATAGAATATGAAACAGTAGCATATATACAGACAAAGGTAGCCAAATTAAAAGTGTATCCTGCCTATGTGGATGGCATTAAGGTATATGCATTACGTGACAGCGGCTGCACTTCAATCATTGTGAAGAAATCACTAGTAAAACCTGAACAGATACTTGAAGACAAGGTCACACTGACTTATGCAAATAAAGACTTATGGGAAGAATGTGAAACAGCATTAGTTTTCATTGAATCACCATGGTTCACTGGTCAACACAAAGCCATAGTAATGAACAACCCAGCTGAAGAACTAATTATAGGGAACATAGAGAATATAGTTGAACTGTCAGAAGAAGCCTTAGTAAAATGGGCTAATAGTGTGAATCAAGAAAACATTGAGTTAGCATCAACTACTAATTCACATGATTACAACAATGTCAGTATACATGAAGCAACTAAAGATAATCAGTCAATTACAAATGCAAATAAAATAGATGTAGAATGTCAAACTCATTTGCTAACAGAAGCATCTAAACTAAATAAAGATTGCCAAACAATTAACACACAAACAAATGATAGTGAAATACAAACAGATGAAATACAAATAGATGATAAAGATAAAGCTGAAAAACAAGAAATACAAAATGACATTAACACTAGCTCACCTAAAGTAATAATAACAGAGGAAATATTAGCCTTGACATTTAAAAATAGCAAACAGATAGAAGTATATGATCTAGAAGTCAATTATCAGGATGTTGTATGCATAGTTGATGAAGAATCCACAATCACTTTTGTAGAGCCCAATTTAGTAGAAAAAGAAGATTATTTGAATGATATAGCCATTGTAACCTTACCAAACTCTAGAAAGATAGAATGTAAAACTGCCATGGCTGAAATCAAATCACCATTTATAAAAGGGAAAATAAAAGTTGTAATACTTGAAAATACTATCAGTCCAGTAATTATTGGATCTTATCCAAAAGTTAAAGTGCATCAAAAGCCAGTAATACATAAAACAATATGGTTTTATGACCTATCTGATTGTGATTTCCAGAAAGAAATTTTTCAAATAGTACAAGAAATAACTTGTGATTTTGGATATAAAAAAGTTTGGAAACATCCAGAACTTGGAGAGTCAATGTGGGTACAAATAAAAAACTTTGGCCATTACAAAGAGTTATTACATAAAATATATGGAACACCAATTAAGGGACTCACAATTAATATCAGTGTTGTTGACTTAATACATCGCATCTGGTAAACATTGAGCATTATGTTGTAAATATTGAGCATTATTTTGTAAACAATGAGTACTATTTGTAAACATTGAACTAGAAACCATTTTTTAAAAAAAAACTCCATTTGTAAACAATTTTTGGAATTTGATTACTACATTGTAACCAACAATTTTTTTTTCACATTCTTTTGTCAACAAGAATAACATTTTTGTACTCAACAATGTAAACAAACATTGAATTTTTTCCAAACTTATTCAGTACCTAGCTTAATTTTTTTCCATACAATGTAAACATTATTTTTTCCCATTGTATTGAGAACAACTGTGACAAATTTTTTTCTACAGCTATTGTAAACAAGATTGGAATTTTTTTACTATGTCATTTATCACAATTATATAACTTAGTCACATTTTTCAATACTATTGAAAAAGGAGATTGATTCATAATGTAACTTATTTATTCAATGTCAATTAGTGTAATGAAATATTGACATACACTTGTATTTTTTTGAAAACATTTTTGTCAAACTATTCTTATGGACTATATTTTTGTAACAATCATTGATGTAAACAAGAAGATTGTTGTACAAACTTTTTGATATTTCAAGTGCTGAAAGAGACACTTGATATTATTCTTTTAAATTGGACTTACACATTTTTTCACAACAGATTAAAATAAATACAACTAAACCATTATGATGTTATGCTTGTATGTATATGCTTGAACAAATTAATGTAAACTCAAAGATTGTATCACAACTGACACATTTTCTCAGTTAAATTTTTTTTGACAAAAGAGTTTTTTGAACTTTGTACTCAATAATTATTTGATAAACAATGTAACATTAAACTTTTGCCATTACTAGCTACAAATTGTTTGAACTGTCATATGGAGAAATACTTAATTGAAACATAAGGTGCATGCAACAAGCACTATGAAAGATATTTATTTTGATTTGATGTTCATACTTTTGAGCAAATATTTTGATACTTGAATTATACATATTTACTTGTGTAATATTAATGCACAACAATTTTTTATGGAGATGTCAAACCTCATATTGAAGTAAACAGATACATTGAATTTGTAACAATGATCATTAATCAATTTGATCTTGAATTTTGACACATATTTTGAATTTTTCTATACTTATCACTTACATATTGAGACTTACTTGTAACATTTTCTACATGATTTGTACATATTGTACTATTGGTGTCAAAAAACCAGACTTCTAACATTGCTATAGTGTCAAAGATTTTTTATAAATAGATGTTGTGAATAAAAACTTGTATTAATTTTTCACATTGTGACATAGGAGATTGTCATTGAAATTTTTGTCACACTTTGCACATATTATTATGAAAAAGACTTGTAAATATTGAACACATTAGAACATTGATGTATATATTAGAACTACATATAAAGAATTATTTGGGATGTTAAGTATTTGACTCAGAGAATTATTTAAATTGCCTTACAAGAATATGATGGATTAGAGAATTTTGCCCTTGTATGAATTTTTTTGATTCAGCAAATATTTTGTGTAACACTGTCATATTATATATTTTATTGCAAGTTTGTAGTTCTATTTGAACTCTGCAATTGTACATTTCATAGACCCCAAGAATTCCAATTGATCCTACTTATGATAATTATGTCGTCAAGCTGAAAAAAATTTCTTCAAAATTTTTTTCAAAAGGGGGGTGATAGGTAATGTCACCACCTCAAAGTTGGTGCCATAGAGTAGAAACCCTAATTCTGTATTGTGTATGTTAATTCCATATTGTGAATCTTATTCACAACCCATGTTGCACTAAGGTGAACACTTTTGACCTTAGGTGAACCAGAGAGTTAAAGGCAGTCAGTCCACATAGAGATCTCGTAGCAAGCACTTGTATTGAGTCACTTAAGATATAAGCAGTAGAGTTAGATGTTTAAAGTAGTTGGTTATAGAATAAGTACTAAGTTGTGATATTCGTATATTACTGTTGGATTAATACTGACCATCCCTGGGTCGAATTGTATGGTGTATTCATTATGTGGTGTTATATTAAACTTAAACTTGTGTCTGCTACACCCAGCGTCATTGCATTATTCTGTGATTTGTAACAAGAACCCAATGTCACCACCACGCCTACATTGATAACCACAGCCACATTCATAACATATAAAATACAACGGTGACAGTAAGTAATTGCTAGATTTCGTTAGATCTATATAGTATGTGTGATGTAGAAAGATGTCTGCCATTGGGCAGACTGGGCGCTATAGTTTTGGTCAGCAGCCTGTCTAGGAGACGGAAACTCTCTGATATAACACCTACGGCTATCTGTGGTTTACAGGGTTTAGGGTGCAGACTTCTGTGCTACTGTGGACTGCATTTAGTTTAAAGAGTGGTATTGGTCTGCGCGAGCCAATGGACTTCATTCACCAATCGTAAACAAAATACATTTAGCCACGTGGTGCTTTATCTCTTCTATATAATTTACGATCTCATGTTTAATTCATGATGGTTGTCACGTGACAGTTTTTTTTTATTGTTTTATCAATAAGATCACGTGACTAAATTTTGTTTGTTTACGATTGGTGAATGAGGTCCATTTATCACTTTAAAAATAATCTGCGCAGGCTGGAGGCAGTGCAGTAATTAGCCCACCATTCGTTGATTGGCCAAATTTTAATTAATTATAAACATAGCAGATTTTCGCGTAAAATAGTCTGGGCCTTAGAGATTGAGACAAAGTCAGCTTTATTGATCCTAATTGGAAATGGGACCTTTTTTTTTAAACCCAAAAAAACAAAAAAACATTCCCTAGAAGAGAGAAAAGACCAAAACAATGGAGAAGTTCAGTGAGTGATTGCAGTCAACGGTTGGCGCTGATACAGTCTCACAGAGTATAGCTGGGTGGCTGCCTGGTCGTTCGGACTGGTTCTAGGTTCAAACCTTGCCCGCCCCCTCCCCCGTCATCCTGCGGGAGGTTTGGACTAGGAAGTAAATTATTTTCATCTCTGAAGGAACATCCGAAACATGTGAAACATTTTACAAACATTTGACAAACAAACATTTTACAAACCAACATTTGACAAACAAACATTTAACAAACCAAAATTTTACAAACCAACATTTTACAAACCAACATTTGACAAACAAACATTTAACAAACCAAAATTTTACAAACAATCATTTGACAAAGAAAGATTTGACAAACAAACATTTGACAAACAAACATTTGACAAACAAACATTTAACAAACCAACATTTTACAAACAAACATTTGACAAACAAAGGTTTTACAAACACATTTTTTACAAACAAACATTTGACAAACAAACATTTGACAAACAAACATTTTACAGAACTAAACCTTTTTGTACTGTTAAGTTTCTCCTCAATGGAGACAAAGTCTAAAGCCTCCCACCTCGCTACAACTTGACTTAGACAGGGCCCGGCCTTTAAAGGTAGCTTTGAAGAAGCGGATATCTTCTAAAACTTATCCGATTTTGCTGAGATATCTTTATACAAACAATTCATTCAATTATTTTAGGTTTGTGTGTGTGTGTGGTTATTGAAGCTCTTTTGTAAGAGTTGATAGTGGGTTAGGGAGTACAAGGAGGCTGAGTGGTAGAGCGCATGGCTCCCGAACCGTGGCTTCTGGGTTCGAATCCTGGTGAAGGCTAGGATTTTTTATTTCGGGATCTTTAGGGCGCCTCTGAGTCTAATGGGTAGCTGACATTAGTTGGGGAAAGGTAAAGGCGGCTGGTCGATGTGCTGGTCACATGACACTCTCGTTAACCGAAGGTCACGGAAACAGCTGACATTTACATCATTATGCCCTATAGATCGCAAGGTCTGAAAGGGGAACTTATAGCGGGTGTGCCGAGTGTAATATCATAACATTCCAACTAAAATTAAACTCAAAACGTGAACATAACATGTTGTCTTTCCATCACATCATCTGTATTTGTTTTTCAGTTACTTCCCCTAATTTTGTCTCTCTCTCTCTCTTTTCCCTAAAATCTTATCCTCTGCCTAACACTCCCACCTCTCTTTTTCTCTATCTCTTTCTCTTCCTCTCTCGTACAATCTCTCTTTCTCTTCCTCTCTCGTACAATCTCTCTTTCTCTTCCTCTCTCGTACAATCTCTATCTCTTTCTCTACCTCTCTCGTACAATCTCTATCTCTTTCTCTTCCTCTCTCGTACAATCTCTCTTTCTCTTCCTCTCTCGTACAATCTCTCTTTCTCTTCCTCTCTCGTACAATCTCTATCTCTTTCTCTTCCTCTCTCGTACAATCCCTCTTTCTCTTCCTCTCTCGTACAATCTCTCTTTCTCTTCCACTCTCGTACAATCTCTCCCTCTTTCTCTTCCTCTCTCTCTCTCTCTCTCTCTGCAATGATATATTGTATAAGTTATCTATTTACACATTGAAACCAATTCAATGCACTTCTGTCCACAGCTAGGTGTACACATCTGTCTGATACTGGCTACCACACTTGTGGGCAGTGTTGGGTATGGCTTCTCCATTGACCCAGTGTACACTAAGATGGACAACTGCACGTAAGTAAGCAAGTTAAACAACCAAGGCTCTACTCTAATGACCGGTTGGTCCAGGCCTCAACTGATACAATACAAATGTTTGAGATTTATAATAATAATAATAAAAATCTTGTCTTCGAGTCCGAAAATCAATGAGGAATGCTGTATTTCCCGTGGCAACGCAGCCCCACATCCAGGGCAAGCATGCCAAGCATAACCATTGTCCGCCGGTGGTCGATTAAGATTTTCTTTTCCCGTCTGCGTCTGTCCTCGGCAGCGGATTTTCTTTTTGCTGAGATTTATAACAAACATCTTAAAGGAATATTTACCAATGTAGCCACCTCCTGTAGGTCCTATAAAAAAAAAAAAACATGAACGGATACTATAGCATTATAAAGGGGGGATATCATCGTAAGGGAAGTAATCATGGTAATTACGTGATTACCGTTCTTTACTTTCTATTATTTTTTTTTTACTATAATTGGTAAAGATAGAAGATTTTTAAATTAGATCAATTTTTTGCTTTCGTAAAATAAAAACATGTAGGTCATAGTCGGGCACCTCAGCTACTAGTATAAAAGTAAAGTTCCCCTTTCAGACCTAAAGGTCTATTGGGCAGAGGATATAAAGGTCATCCGTTTCTGTGACCTACGGTAACGAGGGTGTCATGTGGCCAGCAAAACGACCAGCCGCCTTTACTTTTCCACAACTAATGTCAGTGTACCCATTAGAGCTGGGTGGACTCAGGAGGCGCCCAAAGATCCCGAAATAAAAAAATCCCAGTCTTCACCAGGATTCGAACCCGGCAAAAGAAAAAAAAAAGGATATAAATAATGTTAAAGAAATATTGTTAGCTTTTTTCAATGCCATATGGTTAATGTAATTGTTTAACTCTATCTCTCCGTAATTATTTACCACATTCTGCTGGAATCAACGCTGGTATCGTCAGTTAGGAGAGAAAGAGTTAAAATTGTGGACGTACAGTACATAGATTTTGTATGGAATGTGAAACTAAAAAGCAGAGGAAGTGATACAATGAAACAGGTGATTGTCACGGATCAAAGGTTTGGAACTCCTTCCCCATTGATCTCAGACTGACAACATGCTACACCACTTTTAAGAAGAACATTAAGACCTATCTGTTTAAAACTTTTTTAGATTAGCTGTCGTGTTTGTGTTTGTAATGTTATTACAGCGCCTTGAGCCTACATTTTGTTTGTTAACAGCGCTTTATAAATAAAATTATTAAATAAGTAAATACATAAGTAAATATCATTCGTTACTTGGTACAGGAATTTCTAGTGTCTGTTTTTTTTTTTTGTTGTTGTTTTTTTTTCTTATTTTGCACGTAGAAAAATGTTTTTCGTCGATTTTTTTCTTTTCTAGAGAGTTTATGAGAGAAGGTTACCATGGCAACGACTGTAGGAGGGAGTCAATGGTGATGATCTACATAGTGATAGGTGGAGTGACCATCGCAATGAATATATGCGGGCTGATTGCGTCTTTCGTCGCCTGCCATGTAGCTTTGGTGAGTTGAGAATATGCATTATGATCATTCGGTAGTCGGGCAAATGTCCGGTTGACCGGTACCCAACATACACTAGTGTGACCACCGAATGGGCCACATGTTAACTCCGTAACAATGGATCTAGTCTATTTTAGTGGGAAACGTGGTCGAGAGGCTAAGTACGCTTGAACTTGGCTTGGCCTGGCTACCTATGAAGGGGGCTCGAGGTTCGATGTGTTTACTGAGCGCCTAAAGGCAGCACAGAAAACTGTCTTCCAGATACCCTCCCCCCCCCCCAACTGGTCCACACATGAGATTGGACCATAGCGCTGTGAGCATGCTATAAGCATGAAAGCAAAGAAGCGGCTATAATAAATATCCCAAGCTATAATTTATTTTATCTATTTTTAAAGTTTTTTTTTAGCGGAAATTCCAACACTCTTCTCAAATGTATTCGTTGTATTCAGTAAAGAGTTGAACACAGAAACAGACGTTTATGAACATTTCGCTGAACTATAAGAGAAGACCTTGATTGTGCAAACTCAGTGGAAAGACCTATAAAACACTGAACCATAGGCCTAATATTCAAATACAAAAACAAAATCTAATAAAATACTCAGAAAGACACAAAGATAAAGGCACATTCCTCGTTCCATATGCTAGGACAAATGCTCCTTCTTCCCTAGTGCTATTAAAGCATGGAATGGGTTGCCTGAGCTAGCCAGGAAAACCAGTGACTTGGCAGAATTTAGGTCATTGGTTAATATGCATGACTAAATGCATGACGCGTAGGACGTAATCATCTTCTTTTTTTTTTTTTTTTTTAAGTAACGTCTGTATTTTATAAGATAAGAAGATAAGATTACAAGAATAAAAAAGAGAAATTATAAACAACCGTTAGCTTCATAAAGGAGAAATGGATTTTTTTAAAAAGCTTATTTATATCAACTCTCTGTCTGCCTGTCTGTCTGTATGGTAAAATAATTGTACACGCTGTTTCACCCACACCCAATCTCGGATCAAGCTGAAATGTTGCACAATTATACAACACAACAATGAATTTTAAAAAAATAGTTAATAAACTCTTGGTAATAATTTTATTTTGTTTGCTATCTTGAACAAGGGAAATAAATCGTACTTGACAGATGTGGTGGTATAAGTTAAATTAGTCCCCTTGAGGAATCGTGAGCTCTGAGGGAACATAGAGAGTAGCATAGTGATTTCTGTGCAACTAAGCACATTTTTTGGGTGTGTGGTGCCTGAGTGGCAGAGTGCTTGGGATCTTGGGTTCGAAGACTGGGATTTTGAATTTCGAGATTTTGAGAACGCCCATGAGTCCTGCCAACTCTAGTAGGTACTCTAAAGACAGTTGATCGTTGTATTGGACACATGACACCCTTGTTAACGGTTGTCCATAGAAAGATATAACCTTTACATCATCTGCCCTGTACACTGAGAATTATTTCATTAAAAACTCTAAAAAGGGTATCTAATTAGGTTGATATTTTAAAAGAGGGCATACTAATATTCATTGTTATAATAGTTTTCCTAGTATAACTCCTTGACCTGCATTATCTCCCCACGTTACCTCTGTTCCAGCGACGCCGCGCCCAGAGAAGACAAGAGAGTGAGCTAACATCACCAGGAGGCGACAACATTGTTAAACAAAGTCCTGTCTACAAGGGCGACAGACGCGATACACCCGAGGATCTAAGCAAGAAGAAAGATGACGCCATTGTCCTCTTGCGTTCCCAAGTCATCTAGATCTAGAAATCTAATAGCTTGGCAGCATTTTCGCAGAGAACCGTCAAGGATGGTTCGCAGGCGTTTTGTTCTAGCGTGGTGTGTTTAGTGAATTCAAGATGTCCTAACAGCGCCATAGACGTTAACAAATCTACATTGTATATTTATATGTTCATAAAATGAAGTTTGAAATAAAGATGTGTATTAAATTATATGTCCATGGTATATATTGTAAGTATTACTAAAAACATCTAGTTGATTAGGGAATGGGGGAAAGGGAAATAAGTCTCTTTCATCATGTCCTTGTAACAACAGGATGTTAGCCCTTGGAATATATATATGTATGCAAGAAGTTTTTTTTTTTCAATCTTAATATTCAAACATGATCCAGAATAAAATACAAAAATATTTTAATTTACTGAAAAAATCTATACAATGGGAAGCGTGTATACAAAGTTTTTTTTTGTTTTTTTTTTTGGAAAGCTTATTGCAACCGTTAACTATATAATCTATGTCTAGACTGAAAACACAGCTAAATTCTGTGTCCAAATAAATTGAGATATATGAATGTAAATGTGGAGTTCTTCTCATTAGCTTACCTTTTTTTAAAAAGTATTTCTTAGATTTTGCTTGTTTCTCTGTTTGATTGCTTTCCTTGGTTGGCTGAGATCATTGACCGTTGTTTTTCCCAGTGCCTCTTCTCACCACAAAGTGAGGTCTAGAGTTATGTCTTCCCAATCTCTTTTATCATTACCCACCGCTTTAAGATCACGTTTCATTACTTCTACCTAGCGGAGGTAATGGGTTGTGTTGGCAGAGTGCTAAAACACTTGGCTTCCAAGACGAGCGGTCTCGGGTTCGAATCTAGCGAAAAACTGGCACTTTTATGAATATCGGGACATTTAGGGCGCCCTTGATTCCACTCAACTCTAATAAATACTCGACTAATCTTGGGTTAAAGAAAAGGTTGTTGCTGGTTGTGCTGGCCATGTGATACGTTACCTATCGGCCATAGAAATAGATTAAAGGGATGGCTGTCTGGTCGTGCGGTTTGCGCGCTGGACTGTCGTTCGGATTTATCGACGGTCGAGTGTTCAAACCCTGCCCGCTCCCATCCCCCGTCGTCCTCCGGGAGGTTTGGACTAGGAAGTAAACTATCTTCAACTCTGAATGAACATCCGAAACATGTCAAACAAAACCAACAAATCATCTGCCCCATAGACCGTAAGGCAAGGCGGCCTTAGGCATAGGCAAACTAGGTCTCCGATTGTTTGGGGCCTCGAACATGACTCTAAACAATGTTTCAGAGAAGAAATAGCGGAACTTGTCCTCAATGTTGTTGTTGGAATACACTAGGTTTTATGTTGTTGTTTTTTTTTAAATAAATTTTGTATTTTTAGTTGTTGCTGTTTATTTTTTCCTGTTTTTTTTCTCTCTCTCATGGTGCCACCAATTTCACTTCACCTAGGCACTCGCAATTTATTTAAGGCCGGCCCACCTCAAGGTCTGAAATGAGTAATTTACTCTTAATTGTTTCAATGGTAAAAGTGGGGACGACAAATCCATTATTTTGTTATAGCGGTTCGAGGGGTTTCAAAGGCCCAAATATGACTCGCGGGTCATAGGTTGTGCATCACCTATTTAAACTTGTAAACTGAGTTCGAGATGAGGCCATACCGTTGCAGGCGCAATAATAGGCTGAACCCTATCTCTATAATAAAGAGCTGTGAAACCTGACCTGAAGAAGGTTACTGGTCTAGATCATCCTTTACTCCCCCGCCCCCTCCATACACATCCGTTTCCAGTCCATTATATGATATCAGTTTTAAATCAGCATTTGAAAACACGACTACAGAATACGCAAGCAGTTTTCTGGATTTCAGTAACCCCGGGGTCACGTGACGAGTGACGTCAATGTTCCAGAACACTGCTCCCAAAAATAAGATCCTCAATTAGGTGATCGTGTGTGTGTGTGTTTGCTCGTGTAGACATTTATGTATTTTTTAAAAATGTAAATGAGAAGGAGGAGGGGGGGGTATGACGTGTTTCTAAAATTTTTTGAAGCTGGGGGCGAGGGGAGGGGGATCATGCGTCAACGTAGGGCGGAATTCAGATTTCCACGGCGCTTGAGCGATAAAGATTGACCAACATTAACTTCTAAAACTAAACTTGAGATTGTGTAGAGAAAATTGTTTCAAGTCAGACATGTTTCACATAGTCTAAGTCTATGTCTGAAGCCTTTACTCTCCAAAACAAATAGCTTGCATTCTTACTTACCTCTCTTGATTGGTTTACAGAAATACACGTGAACTTGGAGAGTATTTTTTTGAATGACGTCATTTAGTTCTTTTAAGAATATAATGTTGAATAAGAGTCGTACTAGGAGGGAAGCTGACAAGGATCAAGACATAATGTGTGCGTGTGTGTGTGTTGACACTCAATGAGATGTGTGTTGTGTCTGTTCTATTTATATGGAATGTTGTTGTTTTTTAATTGTAGAGAAGAGTCTGTACTTTCTATATTTCTTCAGCCATGATCAACAAAATAGTCCTAATTTTAGTATTACAAACTGGATTTTTTTGTGGTCTGGAAATGTAAACATGAAAAACACTTTTACATAAATTATTTTTTAAGATATGACTACAGAGCCGACTCCATTATTATGAATCTTTGCGGTTAGAAATATTTTTACTAATTGTTTTTGTTTAGCTTTTAGCTTTATGAATGCGCTATGATACTATCACATGTTTGGACCAGTTTTGTGAAAGAGAGTGGGAAGAAGGGGGTATCATGTTAATGTTAACATGATCGTTTTAAAATACAAAATACAAAATTTTCACTCAGGGCTTAAAAGTCCTCAGGGACTCGAGGGGACTAGATCAACTTGTACCATCGCATCTGTCATGTACGATTAACTATTAGTTATTAAGCATTTTGTTTGGTTTGGTACCAAACAAGGGAAATAAATCGTACTTGACAGATGTGGTGGTATAAGTTGAATTATTCCCATTGGGGAAGGCTTGAGCCCTGATTGAACACGTTTTATGCGGTAACATTTACAAGGTACCCCTTCTCCCCTCCCCACCCCTTTCCAACTTGTCCAGACAGGATCGTAAAGTAGTGAACAAATATTGCATCGATTTCTATCTATCATTGTTTCCTTTTTTATTTTTGAACAATATTAAAAACCATGCTACAGAAGGATCCTAGGTGTAATATTTAAAGACCGCATCACAAACAAAGAGATTAGAGACAGGGTTACCGCAGCGAATGAACCCCAGGATTACCAGCTAACTATTAAAAAAACAACGCAAACTAAAACTCCGTGGTCTTCCTTCGGGGAACAGTACCAGGAAAAAGGAAGAAGAGGCAGACAGAGAAAACGATGGGAAGTGGGAAGACAACATAAAAGAATGGGCGGGGCCTGTCATTGAAAGAGGTTCTATCCAAGGCAAAAAGACAGAGATGAATGGAGAAAGACGGTTGATGAATCTTGTGTGGTGCCTAGTGATGGGCAAAAGAGAACTAAAAAGTTAGAAACTTTTAGTTTAACTAAAAAAAAATTAGTTAAAGCTATTTAACTAGAAAAAAAAATTTTTAGTTACTAACTAAAAAGTTTAATTAAAATTTGTACAACTTTTCAACATGTGGTCAAGGTGGAAACACACATTCCTGTTTTCTGGTCATGTGATATCAATAACTAAACTTTGATAATTTAAAAAAATGATGCAGTTAACATTTATTTAGTCAGTCTGCAGTCTGGTACAAGTTATGGGAGTAAATATTTGCAACTGAAAGTAGCAGTATTATAAAATGTTAAACATTTTTTGCCAAAAGTTTCTATGCAATATTTTGAATGGGGTTGTTCCCAAATTTTTTGTGAGCCACGTGGCGGTGCTTAATTTCTGTTTATAGTGGGAATCTGATTAGTGAGTTAGGTCAATAATTAGTGGTTTTAATCAATTCATTTGCCGCAAAAAATATTTTTTTTACTGAGGGAACATCAAGTAGCCTACTTAAGCCTACACCCTTTTATAGTCTTATTTTTGAGATCTAAGTCTAAATCGACAGCTAAATAGACCTATATAGATCTAAAAGCATTAGGATAACCAACGCTAGAAAAAAATCTTAATCCACACCCTCTCTGACCACAAAGCAAATAGACAGTGTCCAACTGATTTTAACAACCTGGTCAGCTAGACATACACATGTAGACCTAATGTACTGTACGTGTGTAGTCGACGATACCACAAGACTACCCTGCATTTTTTTTTCATTACGCAATAGTGTTTGCTTAATGTGGAGTGGTCAGACAAGAAAATAACACACTGGCGTGGCTAGTCAAGCATGTTCGTAGATCTATCTTTACACTAAAATAGTTACCCACCCTCCCTGCCCAGAAAGTAAATAGACGGTGTGTCCGACTGATTTTAACAACCTGGCCAGATAGACGTACACGTGTAGGCCTATATGGTGTACTGAGTGTGAAGTCCATAATGACAAGACCACCCTGTATTTTCTTTTCCCATGCGCGTTTAACGGTTATGCTATATTGTTAGTTGCATTTTTGGTAGTCACATAAGAAAATAGCACATCGGCGGCCTGGTTAGTCAAGCATGTATTTTACACTACAAAATAGTTACACAGGTCAAATGTTTCTTAAAACTCCAACGATTTCGTTTCTATTTCTTTGGATACTAGATATAAATTTGAAATTCTAAATCTATGTTATTAAATGAGATTTAAACTTTACCGGTATAACTAAGATTTTCCGTTATATAATAAGTTAATATAATTTTTTTTAAAGTACAATTATTTTCTAAAGGTTTTAATTCAAGGCAAAAATACAAGCACACATATTTATTTAGACATCTTTTTTTTTTATTTTATTGTGCATTAACGTTTATGTAAGAAACATATTCCTTAATACTGATTTTATTATGGATAAATATTTCTACAATGTTAAAAGAATAATATCGAACCATATAAGCATACAGTAGGATGATTATATATATATAGGTCTAGTTCAACCCCGCCTCCCCCCCCAAAAAAAAAAAGAAAAATGTTTTGAAAAGTTTAATTAAATTTCTTTAGTTTAGTTTAACTATATTTTGAAATTCATGATAAACTTTTTAGTTTAACAACTTTATTTTAGTTCAAAACTAGTTTTAGTTTAACTTTTCAAAGTTACTTTAATTCCCATCACTACTGGTGCCCCAACGGTCCAGCGGACTGAGGGATTGGTGGAGGTGAAAGGCCATACGACATTATGAGGTGAACGATATAAGAGTTAATTACACAGCAAACTGAAATCCCAACTCTAATGGACACAGACAAAACAAATTGTTCTTACAAGTGAAATATTTTAATACAACCAGACTGAGCGATAGAGCGCTTGGCTTCAGAACCGACATCCCGGGTTTGAATCCTGGTGAAGACTGGGATTTTAATTTCGGGAACTTTGGGCGCATTTGAGTCCACCCAGCTCTAATGGGTACCTGACATCAGTTGGGGAAAAGTAAAGGTGGTTGGTCGTTGTGCTGGCCACATGACACCCTGGTTAACCGTAGGCCACAGAAACAGATGACCCTTACATTATCTGCCCTATAGACCACAAGGTCTGAAAATAAAACTTTTTACACATACAAAGGTGGTGATTGAGCGATACAGCGCTTGGCTTCAGAACCGACATCCCGGGTTCGAATCCTGGTGAAGACTGGGATTTTTAATTTTCGGGAACTTTGGGCGTTAACCATAAGCCACAGAAACATATGACCTTTAAAGATCGTCTGCCCTATAGATCGCAAGGCCTGAAAGGGGAACTTTTACTTTACGCATACAAAACATAGGTATGTATCTCTTATTATTATTTTTGTTTGATAAGACTTCATAAATGAACTTGTATAATGAGTTTAAAACATTTGGCGCCGAAATGACCGTCGCCTAAATTCAAGAGCCGAGGAGTAATACAACGCAAATTAATAAAAAGATGTCACAAAGGTGACAGGGGCGACACCCAGATCCGACAGAGGCAACACCGAGATGCGACAGTGTCATTCTCTTTAAAAAAAAAAAAAGCAGCAGCCAAACTGAAAATTATGGTCACAGCAAAGCCAATCGATATTTCAAAAGAATCTACTGTTGCATTTCTTGCCGAAAAGTATTTGGTATTAGACAGGGATTGTCCGGCATTTCCAGTACATCGGGTATTGACCACACCCCTCGGCCATTTCGTGAACTTGTCGACCAATTTGCGATTTGGTCACCACTTCGGGTTTTAGCTGTAACATACATATTATTTATTTTTCTATCTTTATGTAGGGCTACATACTACTGTTGTCATAACCAAAGATATGCTGATGCAGGAGAGGACGACTGTATGGAAATGACAGATATGCATTTTTATTGTATTTTCAACTCATGCCATTGTTTTATTTGTAAGTCACGTATGGACACGCTTTGTCTGTGTTTGCGATTTTTCTGAGACCTTAGGTCTTAGGCCCTTACGACCAGCCCTCCCTCCCCCCGAATGGATTTTAGTAGGCCTGACTATAAGAATGATCTGTAGTCACCTGGTCATTCCAAATGGTGTGTTCCTGTCTGGTCCTGTGTCCTATTGTGTGTCAACACATTGACTTGTCCAAGTTCTCTTCCAGTGCATGCCCTGGTCATGAGTGACGCTAGTGTGTTACTCAGTCGACCGTGTCCTTTTCGACACTGGTTGGGGATAGCACAAATTTAGAACACCCGCACCCACCCCGCAAGGGGAGGGTAGGCTTTGTGACATTGACATTGCGATATTTAGAGTGAGACGTCCAAAGTCTTGACTTCACTTTGTTATGGTTGGTGAGACGTGAAGAAGGGGGCAAGAACTGTGTACAAAGTTAGACTACTCTTAACATACTTGCAGCTTAATTAAAGCAACCTTTTTTTTCAACTTTTCATACTGGATTATTCCCATGCTGGATTGAGTCGAATCTTAACTGTTATTGGATTATTTGGGATTGTGCAGAATAAAATAATAAAAATCCAGTTTATATTTATATTCATAGAAACAAGAGGTAAGGAAGTACTTTTGTTTTTGAAAACAGACCCGCGTCTTGTCTTGGTAAACTTATACTTCATAGACATACTGTGCACGTTTACAAACATAGTGCTCTATGCTTTCCACTTTCTCTTATTTTTCTTATCTTATAAATTACAGACGCTATTTTAAAAGAGAAGATAGTTATCTTATGAATTACAGATTGTCTCTGAAAACAGAAGATAATGCCTTCGTACGCGTTAATATTAGTTAGTTGTGCATGTTGGAGATGAATACTTTGATAAGATCGGTTTTCCTGGCTGATTCAAGCAACCCGCTTCATGCTAGTGGAACTAGGAAAGAAGGAGCTCTTGTATGAATTTGTCCTAGCTAATGGAATAAGAAATGCGCTAATTAGGGAACATATGTTAGTCTCTTTTTCTTTCTCTCGTTTTTCCTTTTTCTTTCTCTCTCCCTCGTTTTATAGTTTATCTCTCCCCCTCTCCCTTTTACACATTCTTTCTCCCTCTTTCTCTTTCCTCTCTTTCTCCCTATTCTTATTTCTCTTTCTCCCTCTCTTTCTCTTTCTCACTCTTTCTCTTTATTACTCTTTCTCTTTCTTACTCTATTTCTTTTTCTTCCACTCTTTCTCCCTCTCTTTCTCCCTATTTCACTTTCCCTCTCTTTCTCCCTCTCTTTCTCCCTATTTCACTTTCCCTCTCTTTCTCCCTATTTCACTTTCTTTCTCTTTCTCCCTCTCTTTCTCCCTATTTCACTTTCTTTCTCTTTCTCCCTCTCTTTCTCCCTATTTCACTTTCTTTCTCTTTCTCCCTCTCTTTCTCCCTATTTCACTTTCTTTTTCTTTCTCCCTCTCTTTCTCCCTATTTCACTTTCCCTCTCTTTCTCTCTCTCTTTCTCCCTCTCTTTCTCCCTATTTCACTTTCCCTCTCTTTCTCCCTCTCTTTCTCCCTATTTCACTTTCTTTCTCTTTCTCCCTCTTTCACTTTATTCTTTTTTTTCTCTATCTCTACTTTTCTCTCTCTTTCTCTTTCCGTTTTCCTCTGTCCGTCTATAAAACCCTGATATGATCGAACTATGTAGAAGTAGTTCCCATGTGGAGCAAGAGAAAGAGTTAGGTCTAAATAAGAGATACCAAAGATTTCTTATCATTTTGTCCAATGACTTTTCCATTTACAATCTTAACTTCGTAGTTTTTGTTGGATCAAATACTTTCTACACCAAACGACAAGTGAATGGATTCAAAGCCCTTCTGACAATAAGTATTATCGTAGAGATAGTGCACAATTCGTTTCATTTAGGTTACATTTTCAGTTTTCTCGACATTCGGTGTTTGTTTGCTTTTGTCTAAACACAAAATTAAACCAAAAAAAAGTTAAAAAATCTTTCTATTTAGGCCTACTTTGACTTCATTTTTGACTATAACAATAAGAGTCAACTATTATATATATATATGTATATATATATATATATATATATATATATATATATATATATTATTTTACATTTTGACATTGGAAATTTTACTTTGATTCCCTTGATTCTTTATGCCGTATTGAGAGATTTTACCATACCTGAGTACAATGCCTCTCGGATCCTACTTTTGTAATTGCGGGGTGCACAAAATAGTTTTTGAAACCTAATAGTTGGACCTCATGTCATATGTCCCTTGACTTTTGCCGTAGCGGTGCCTTGACATTTTGCGTTACCAAAATCCCTCCTCTTTTTCCCAGTAATAATAATAATATTCATTGTCCGTATGGAAATTTGTCTTACAATTTGTGCATTACACCAAACACAAAACATTATAACTATAAGAAACCAAAGTGTACATTCACACCAGACTCACTCATAATTTACATGGGACAAAGTTTAGATCAAATTGTTCCTATTTAATGATTTGATTGCCAGGGGAACAAAAGAGTGTTTGTGTCTGTCTTTGCTATCGGTGTCTTGTATCTCTTTTGTGATGGTAAGCAGCTGTTCTAGGCAGGATATCAATAAAAAGTCCGGTGCATTCTTTCAGGTTGTTCAGCCAGCTTTTCTTTGGACCTATAATATGGATTCAATAAAACATGAAAATTAAGAAAATATAAAAAATGTAGATAATGCCAGTTTGTTCTCTGAAGTAGTTAATTTATTTTTAATCACACAAAAATTGTTTCTGGTGGAATTACAGTGGCGTAGATTGCAACGTGCGGGTGGTGCGGGCCGCATGGGGCATCAAGTGGTGGGGGGGGGGGCATCAAACTGCGGACAAACTTTCTCGGTAAAATTACACATTGTAATTACATAAATAAAAACAAACACATTTATTTGTTTTGGTAATTTATGTTCTATATTCTTTCTTAAATTAAATGTAAGCTGTAGACCAGCTTGAATCAAATGTTATCAGATTTCTTTACATCTCTAAAAGCAAAATACTTTTACACTCTTTGTTTTGAAGCATTACATGATGTTACTTCATTTGTTCAATGCACTGGTTAGGGACATGTTTGTAATGGTGTTTTCTTTTTAAATTACTAATTAGTAATGGTTCAATCTCTTTTGTCGACCAGTGGGGAGAGGGGGTATCTGGGAGAAGGGTTTCCAACCGCTCCCCAAACAGAACCCTGCAAAAGTCGGGATTTGAACTTCAGCCACCTTGTAAGGTGGCCAAGCCGTAGCCAAGCGCTTTTACCAGTATCACAGACTAAAAACGAAAAATACCTAGGTGTTATTATAAATGAAAAACTGTCATGAAATCCACATATTGATGAAACTATAAAAAAATGAAACATAGCATTAGGATTTATTAAAAGAAACGTCTATAAATCAAATAAGAACATAAAACTAAAATGTTATTTAACCTTGGTTAGGCCAATAATAGAATATGCATCCTCTGTTTGGGATCCCTCAACTCAAGAAAACATTAAAAAACTGGAACAGACACAAAATAGAGCAGTGAGATTCATAACTAACAAATATTCACATTTGACTAGAGTAACACATTTAGTAAGATCACTATATTAAGAAAGCCTTCAGGATAGACGACTCAAAAAGTGAAGTAGCAATTATACATAAAATACAAAAACAAAATTTAATAAAATACTCAGAAAGACACAAAGATAAAGGCACATTTTCTCGTTCCATATGCAAGGACAAATTTGTAGAAATGCTCCTTCTGTTATTAGAGCATGGATTGCCTGAGCCAGCCAGGAAAAACCAGTGACTTGGCAGAATGTAAGTCATTGGTTAACATGCATGACTGAATGCATGACGCGTAGGACGTAATCTTTTTTTTTTATTTTTGAAGTAACGTCTGTATTTTATAAGATAAGAAGATAAGATTACAAGAAAAAAAAGAGAAATTATAAACAACCGTTAGCTTCATAAAGTAGAAATTGATTTTTTTTTTACAAATTTATTTATGTCAACTCACAGATAAGATAATATTTCTATCGCTAGTCTCAGATTAATTAAACTATTTTAAACACAACCGTTTCTCTTTCTAGTCTCACTCTCAGGTTATTTGTAAAAAGAAGCCATTTCTCTCTAGTTTCAGGCCATGCCTCATAATAAGCCAGCTATTCCCCTTGGGGGTTTGAACCAGGCCAAGCTTGCCGAGGAGCAGCATCAAGAGATCAAGGCCTATGATAAGAACCGAGATATCCAAGTGGTCCTGGGTGTTACCATAGCTATAGTGTCAGCCTTGGCAGCCTTAGCAGGTAGTGCTACGTGTAACCTATATATTTTGACGTTCATTGTTTTAAAAAGTATGAATAGCGGTAAAAAAAATATTTCACGAGTCAACCATTTGTATTTTATGCTTTATTAACACTTTCACAGTGGATTTACTATTTCAATTCATAAAGTATTTTTATGTGCCTTTCTTATTATACAAGTCATGCTTGTGCTATTAAATTACTCAGTATTCTAGATTGGATATGTTTATCATTCAAATTCTATTTAAATGATTCAAGACATATGCTAGAGCGTGTCACCATATGTAAATCTGAAAATGTGAAAATAAAACGACCGCACTTTCTACATTAATCGGTAGCAGCATATGCCACAAAAAAAAAAAAAGATAGTAAAGTTTGAACAATTTCTGCACAATGTTTTACCTTAACTATTGTGAAAACATGGAACCTACGGTTTTGAACTAAAAGTGTTTTTGGCAATGTAAGCTCCAATCTCAAAGATTTGAGTCCAATGTGCAAGAGATCCCTAAAAACATATAGCCAAGATTGAGTCTAATGTGCAAGAGATCCCTAAAAACATATAGCTAAGATTGAATCTAATGTGCAAGAGATCCCTGGAAACATATAGCCAAGATTGAGTCTAATGTGCAAGAGATCCCTAAAAACATATAGCTAAGATTGAATCTAATGTGCAAGAGATCCCTGGAAACATATAGCCAAGATTGAATCTAATGTGCAAGAGATCCATAAAAACATATAGCTAAGATTGAGTCTAATGTGCAAGAGATCCCTGGAAACATATAGCCAAGATTGAATCTGATGTGCAAGAGATCCCTGGAAACATATAGCCAAGATTGAATCTAATGTGCAAGAAGAGTCCATTTAAAGGATAGAATAAATATGAAGTATGTTCAAATATCCAACAATGGACAAATTAGTAAAGCTTGTCTCAATAGGATGAAATTACTTTCATTATACAAGTACTAAATTTGTTATGAAATTCTATATTTAGTTCTAGTCCAGTGCACACTGCTTAACTAACGCGTTTATCAAAATGTATCATTAGTTTGATCGTATCGCGTTCTTCGTCACTTTGTCTGTAGCCTTGTCTTGCTTGTATCTTCAGGTTTCATCGCTGTCTACGCTGGAGGGTTTCTGGAGACATACCGCAAGGATGTCAGCTCCGTCTGGCTGACAGTAATACCAGTAAGTACTTGAGTGTTTGAACTAGATGCTGTTTACTCAGGAGCATAGCTGGGAATTTTACATCATTTGGGGTCCCGGAGGGGGGGGGGGTGGGCTTGACCTCTTTTGGAGCCCATGCAATTGCATAATATTTAATTTTAATGTAAAACTCATTTTGGCCCCCCCCCCCCTCGAGTAATGGCCCGGGGATTTTCAAATTCTCAGCCCGCCTCCCCCCACCCTAGCTACGCCACTGGGTTTACTTAGTATATTTATAAGACTTAGCCTAGTAATAATATGCTTTAATTCGGAGAGTACGGCAGCGTAAATAATTTTACAATCCAAAACATATAAAATATAAATATATATTTTATATATATTTTTCTGATATAAAAGTTCGTTGGAGCTGCAGAAAGTTCTTAAATTTCCTGTAACTAATTCAACCAAGCGTCCAATGCATATCAATCAAAACTCATAAAATCATAAAAAATTCGATCTTTTTTTTTTTGGCAAGCTTAGTGATGGCCATTCGTTTTAGCAGCTACAAGATATTACATTGGACCTACCATATACTATACACTAAATGTTGCAAGTGTAATAATTTTTTTTTAACTTAAGAAAACTCCTTCACCTGTCCCGTAAGCTGTGGCACCGTTGGGGCAATACATATGCTGTGGCACTGTTGGGGAATTACATATGCTGTGGCACCGTTGGGGGACTACATATGCTGTGGCACCGTTGGGGCACTACGTATGCTGTGGCACCGTTGGGGCACTACATAAGCTGAGTCGACATCTTCTCCATTTCTCTCTATTGCTTTGAATAGAATCTCTTTCAATGACGGGCCCGTTCTTTCTTTAATTTTTGTCTTCCCATCGCTTTCTCTGTCTGCCTCTTCTGGTACTGTTCCCTGTAGGAAGGTCTCTACGATCGAGGACCTTGTGATATGGTCATATAGTTTTAGTTATTTTTTTTTTTTTACAGTTGTCAGCAGGTCATCGTTGGGCCTAATTATCATTGTGATCCTTTTCTAATCTCATTTTTAATTCGGATTTTGTATGCTATACTTAGTCTCATTCTACAGCATTATATACAAAATAATTTAATAATAAAGAAAAGAAAAAGAACTTAAACCCCAATACTGTACAATAAAAACTGTAGAAGAATTACATAAGGTTTTATTTATTTAGCTAAGGAACACTTTAAACGGTATATTTATACTATGTAAAAGTCACAGCTGCTCTCTATGCCTCTGTAGCCTACGTCATTACTAATGGAGATTGGATTAGAGATTAAACCTTATTAATTCTGTTAGGATGTCCTAACCAAACAGACACATTTATTACGGTTTTTCTTTCAACAGTTTTGTTTCCCTGTCATCACTGGTATTGGAGTAGCTTACAGAAGACAAATGTCCAGTGTAAGTATTTGATCTGTATGATATTGATATCTGTCTCTCACTAAACAAGTAAAAAAAAAAAGGAATTAAGGAATTAAATGTATTTTTTAAATGGTAGATATGTGTATGAATAACAAAGTAGCAATAATTTATTTAGTTGAGAATTATGTTATCGCATTATATATATATTTATAGCTTTTATATAGCGCTACTTTCATGCTTATAGCATGCTCAGAGCGCTTTGGTCCAATCACATTTGTGGACCAGTGGGTGGAGGGGGTATCTAGGAGTTGGTTTTGCGTGCTGCCTTTAGGCGCTCAGTAAACTCAACTCTGCCCGAGTCGGGTGTCGAACCTCGAGCCCCCTTCTAGGTAGCCAAGCCAAGCCAAGTTCAAGCGCACTTAGCCTCTCGACCACGCTTCCCACAAGATTATACATTTAAGCAAACAAAAAAGTATTAAGCTATTTAAATGTTTTTCGAATGCTAGATAGGCCTATGTTAACAAAACGTAGCCATATTTAATTAATTGGTAAATTGATACAGTAGATATATTTAATTAGAATTAAAAGCATTCAAAAGACCAAAACCAACTGTTGCACACATTTTATTGAGTACAATACAGGCGATAGTGATTTTGGATTATGAACGACGCAATCGGTTTTCGAGATTTGTGACGGGCAAATTGGACCCATGACTATTTGGTTTTACCTACATTGACCATAAAAAATGTGTTCCCCCCCACTCCACTTTTATCTAAAGATACAATCTATCTACATGAGATTACCTACAATTTGAGCTTCCATACCTAGAGAAAATTAGGCTAAAATAAGAATCTCTAACTCTGTCAAGACAGTGCCACTGTATGGTTCTGAAACATGGAGAACAACCAACTGAAGCAACAATAAAATAAAGTGCAGACCTTCATCAACAGATGTTTGAGAAATATCCTTGGTATGACAGAAAAGAAAAACCAAACTGTGGGAGATGGGCGGACAGAGAAATATACAGAAGCAGATCTTTGAGAGAAAGTGGAGAGGATTGGTCACATCCTTAGAAAAAGATACCTGCAACAGAGCTAGACAGGCCTTAGAGTGGAACCCCCCAGGGCGCAGAGGAAGACCAAAAAGAACATGGCGACGCAGTATACTAGATGAAGCCGAGAGGACAGGAAAGAGCTGGAAAGCCAAAAAAACTAGAAAGAGACCGTGGAGAGTGACGTGTTCTTACTGATACCCTATTTTCCACGAGGAACGCAAATGAAATATGATAATGATAATAGCTAGAGAATCTTCTTTTTATTTGATTTCTAGACCTTGCTCCCCCCCCCCCCAAACAGACACACCTAAAACTCCAAAGTGTTTGTTAAGTCTGCATGTGACAATAAAACATAATAACCTGCAAAATGTTTCTGTCTTTAGATTGGCGTCCACTTCGTCTTGCTGCTGGCCACCATGGTGGCAGGATGTATTGGTTACGGCTTCGCTATAGAGCCAGTCTTCATCAACAGATTTAACTGCACGTAAGTATCCTATTCGACTCATCTGTTGACCTTATCTTATCTTATATAATACAGACGTTACATTTTAAAAAAGATGATTACGTCTTTCGCGTCATTCGTATAGTCATGCATGTTAATCAATGACTCAAATTTTGCCACGTCATTGATTTTCCTGGCTGGCTCAGGCAACCTATTCCATGCTCTAATCGCACTAGGAAAGAAGGAGCACTTGTTCAAATTTGTCCTAGCATATGGAACCAGAAATATGCCCTTATCATTACACCAATTTTATAACCCTTAATTAGGTAAACATATACACTTAATATTTGAATAGGAAAGTGTCTTTATAGTCAGCTATTCTGAGGAGGGGGGGGGGCAAAGTCGAAAGTCTCCCCGGGTTCCCCACTTGAGGAGGGGCCCGAAATTTATTTAACATACAATATTAAATATTACTGATGCTCTTACATTATGTTGGCTATTTATCCCTCCCAAGCAAATGTTAGTCTGGATATGTAAATTTTCACAACTTGTTTTAATCTGCAGAAAAGTTGATCTGTCGCACGGAGAATGTCACAGAGAGACTATAGTCCACCTGTGGATAGTATCAGGAGGAGTGGCAATCGGACTCAGTGCAATTGGAGTGTTGCTGTCGATGTTGGCATGTTCCTGTGCTGTGGTAAGTAGCGCATTTAAACTATGGTAATCAGGGCCGGCCTTAGGTAATTTGAGACCCTATGCAAAGCAAATAGGGAGGCCCTATGCAAAGCAAATAGGGAGGCCCTAGGCAAAGCCTGTAGGGAGGCTCCAGGCAAAGTGAATAGGGTGGCCCCCAAATGAATTAGCGAAAAATAAATAAATTATGACCAAAAAAATACGCAATTAATTATAAACTGTTCTGTATCTATAATTAAATAAACTAATAAGTTAACCCTCTCTCTCCTAACCTACGATACCAACGTTGATTTGACCCCATTAAATTAAATAAAGTTTTGGTTTTATAAACTTTAATTTGTGTTATATAAAAGAGCACGCGTTATTCTATAATTATATACCTATTAGTATAACATAAAAGTTATTGAAGTTTAATCATAACAGGATAGTAAAACACAGATGAGCAAAATGAATGATTCCTTCGGAACGTAGAAAATAATTTCCGAGTGAAAGAGTTAAATTCACATAACGTCGATAGCACGAATGCTTTTCATGGACGATTCATGATCACCAGACTAGAAATAACGATTCGACATTTCCCCAAAAGGAAAAAAAAAACAAATAGTCTTCTAACATATGTAGCTTAACAAGATCATTCGTGAATACAACTGGAATCATAGTCTAGACTTGGGCTAGTAGACACAGAGACATAGCGTTCTGCTATGTTTGAGGTTTTACCCATGTCTCGCATTTTTTTTTCTCTGAAAAACAAATTCTTTTGAGTCCTGTGTGAGGCCAGCAAGCCTAATGGAGATGTTCACTATAAGTTTAACAATGTCAGGACACAAAATTGAAGTAAAAAAAAGTTAAAAACGGAAATGACAAAATTTGATTCTAAAAGTGCTAAACTGTACACCATGATTATCAGGTAACTTTAATATCTTTTCAATATCTTTTTTCGTTTACGAGATCTAAATGGGCCGGACGGACGGACGGACAGACAGACCACACATAACTAAAAGCGGCTATTCCCCTTTCGAAAGACGCTAAAAACAAAAATTTGCAAACAAACAGCAGACTACTGGGGTCTACTTTTTGTGCGAAAAATCCTCATTGTACTGTTTCTTGCCCCACAGAAACGCCGTGCCCAGAAGACTGAAGAGAAGCTACGTGAGGAGGAGAGAAAGTTTAAAGAGCAACAAGAGCAAAAGAAAAACGCCTTCAAGCCCACCTCGGCGCCAATCAGCAGGAACGTGACCAAGAGCACCCTCAAGACAGTCCCCAGTCAACCCCAGAAAGTCTCCGAACTAGAGATCTCGTCCACGAATTTGAATGGGATCTATATCAATGTGATAAGTGACAGTACCGACACGCGCTTATAGCGTTGGCCAGATCATTGTAGCAAAAGTTTGTACATTGCCAGGATGGATGACAGACCAAAAAAAATACTGCATTTTTGTTTAAAAGTATATACATTTTTATCTTGAATTTTAGGTATTGCCATCAAAGAGTTGTGATTAGTTAGTGCATTAAATATTTGTTATTTGTCATGCTGTAGCAAATTGTTTACATGTTTACTATCAAGTCAGAAACATTTTACATAATTAAACAAAAAACCTGCACATGGAATTCTATTTACATAGCACAGGAAAATGACACATTTTTACCAGTGTCTATATCATCCCTCTTATTAAATGTGAATGTTGGTTATATGCTTATTTTCAAATTGACATCCAAAGATCAACTGCGGATGCTATCAAAGCCCAGCCTTAGATAGTTTAGTAGTTGTTTTTTTTACAGTATACAATATAATATGTATACTATCTACTTTTTTTTATTTGCATGTTATAAAAGCATTTCAAATATAGTATTAAAGCAGCTTAATGAAACTTGCATAAAAAGACATATTGTCACCAATATAAGGTTCGTTTTAAAAAGATCTAGTATATTTGAACAAATTTAAAGTTTCATCAATACAGTCAATAGGTTTTCTGTTTAAAATGTAAAATCGTGTTCATCAGAAATCCATAAAAAATATTTTACAACAAAATATTGAGAAAGTCTGGTTGAAAGAGTGCATGATAGTGAGACTGTCAAATAGTTGCCTAAACCTCAATGTAAATAATATTTTAAGCCTTGTTCTTTCTAAGTTGCTATTATCCAAAACGTTTATTTTATACTATTTGCATTTAACTTTGCATTTAATTCAGATTTTTACTCTTGAAGTACTGATTGTATAAGAAATAAGCTTTTTTTTTTAATGCCAGGGAGTCAGCTTTGGTACGTAGAACTTTCTAAAACTATATGGAATGATCTATGTATAAGATATTTGGTCTGACCATCATTTTAGTTTTTTTTTTCTTCTTTTATGTACATTTTTTTTACCTTCCATATCTTCATTTTATTATGTGTTTATGTTAAACCATTCAAAAATAAATTTTGTTTCGTGAATATTTTGCATTGACTTTTTTTTTGTTTGTTTTCAAAGTTCGTTTTATAACGGCAATGTCAGAGAATGTGAAGACTGTATTCATTATCAAGCAGAAATGTGTCATTACCGATTGAACCAATCAGATTTAGATGTGCGTATTTAGTTGGAGGGAAATGGATTAGCACGACTCTTCGCCCCGCAAGATGGCGGTTTGACGCTCATAAAAGGTCAAGGATTAGAGGGTCACCAAAGGTTGTTACCCTCCCGAAGGGTACATGTTCTGTTAGTTTGGAGATCAGTGTTTGAAAGTTAAATTACAAACAAAACTACATCGGAGGAATAGGTGGGGGGCACTGTAGGGCCTAATTGTGTAATAATCCAAATTAGCCTTAGGAACTTTCATACAAGATATATACATCAGTCCAAGAGAAAGAAAAAGAAAGCTGCCCTGTCAGCTAGCCGTAGGACAGGTGCATATACATGCACGAACTGTGGCAAACTCTGCCGCTCCAGAATTGGCTTGATCAGTCACTCCAGATTCTGCCCCGTCTCAAGACGAAACCAAAGCCAGTGATTCATCTGGGCGCATCCATTTTCTTCCTAGACAGAAGGAGCCATTTATTACATACACCATATATTACATACATCATATATTACATACACCATATATTACATACATACATACATATTACATACACCATATATTACGTACATACATACATATTACATACACCATATATTACATATAGCATATATTACATGCACCAAACATCACATACATATGTGAGTGAGCAAAGGAAGTAATTAACTCCCGACTTTTACCCCTCCTCGAAAAAACAAATCCTACGCCTAGCTACGCCCATGTGTAGCTAAGGCTTTCATGAAAGTTCACTTCCGTTTGACCTGTCGTGAGACAAAGAAAACATTTGTAGCCATGTCTCAACGGACCTCATTCACCTATCATAAACAAACAACATTTAGGCACGTGAGTCTCCATCTCTTCTGTACAAATGACGTAATTCACTAAGGCCATCACGTGATACGTTTTTTTTCCATTGTTTTATCAATATTATCACGTGGCTAAATGTTGTATGTTTACGGTTGGTGAATGAGGTCCATTACTTAAAAGTGTTTTTAGTCGCAGGAGAGCTCCCTGTTTCAATCAAAGTCATCTGACAGAACAAAAAGACCGTTGTCTTCTCTTTGGACGAGGTGGCTGGTTGGTAAGGCACTTGGCTTCCAAACCGAGGGGTATCCGGTTCAAACATAGGTGAAGACTTGGATTTTGAATTCAGAATTTTTAGGAAGCCCCTAAGTCCGCCCCTGCTAATAGGTACCTTATTATATTTGTTGTGCTGGCAACATGACACCCTCGTTAACCGTCGGCCTTAGAAACAGCTGATCATCTTCTCTATAGATAGCAAGCTATGTGTGTGTGGGGAGGATACTTCTCTTCGTTCTTAATATCAAGTTAAAGGTTAAGAAGTCCTATATCCGGGTGGACAGCGTTATTTAGATCAGTCAGCTCTTTTGACAGTTTGGCTTCTAAAGAGATATTCTGTGACCAATATCTTGTTCGGGCCTCTGGAGGACGTAAGCCATTTCGAAGGATGTGGTCAGATTTCTCTGGTGACACAGGCAGGGCCCGCCTTAGGTAATTGGTGGGAATAGGGTAGCCCCAAATCAACAAATAAGTTAAATTCATAGAGCGCCGATGGACGATTCCTGATCACTAGATTGGAAACAACATTTCGCCAAAAGGTAGAACCTATGGTCTTCTGTTATGTGTAGTCTAAAAAGTAGCTCCAAACATTCGCGAATAAACTTTGAATTATGATTAAGACTTGACATAGAGCCATAGAGTTCTGCCATATTTGAGATTTGGCTCTCGTTTTGCATTTTTTTTTCTCTAAAAAAATTTCTTTGAGTCCTGTCTAGGCCACAACCAAACGGAGACACTAGGCGGTTGCCTATTCCCTGGACACTGGTGACACTCCACTGTGTCTCCACAGGGGCTTGTTTCGTTAGTTCCAATTTTTAGATTCCTTAACCTGTGTTGTCTCAACCAAACGGAGACACTAGGCGGTTGCCTATTCCCTGGACACTGGTGACACTCCACTGTGTCTCCACAGGGGCTTGTTTCGTTAGTTCCAATTTTTAGATTCCTTAACCTGTGTTGTCTCAACCAAACGGAGACACTAGGCGGTTGCCTATTCCCTGGACACTGGTGACACTCCACTGTGTCTCCACAGGGGCTTGTTTCGTTAGTTCCAATTTTTAGATTCCTTAACCTGTGTTGTCTCAACCAAACGGAGACACTAGGCGGTTGCCTATTCCCTGGACACTGGTGACACTCCACTGTGTCTCCACAGGGGCTTGTTTCGTTAGTTCCAATTTTTAGATTCCTGAACCTGTGTTGTCTCAATTTGAAAGTAGATCTAGCTGGAGGAGGAAACAAGAAAAAAAAAAAACTGAAATGTTGCTATTTTGTTGTTGTTTGTTACTACACACATTGGAAAAATACTGGTAGACCCAAAGCGTACGGTATTTGCTGTAATATGATCCTGGAGACGGGCTTCTATTTTTAAACTATGCCAAAACCGGCTTTGTCTGGATTTATTTACGTTGCCACGGCTCAGCTGCCACCAATAACGTCCACGAAGCCATTTTGTTTTCTTGGTCCGAATGTAAAACGGATGAATGCGCCAGTGACCTTGAGAGTAGATCCTGAAATGGTAGGCCTACTAGTGTCTATACTGTAGCTTTAAGTAGTAGGCCATTACTTTGTGGTTAGAGGATAATGGACCTCATTCACCAATCGTAAACAAACAACATTTAGCCAAGTGGTTCTCTATCTCTTCTATACAAATTACACAATCCATAAAGGCTGTCAGATACGTTTTTTTCATTGTTTTATCAATACTATCATGTGGCTAAATGTTGTTTGTTTACGATTGGTGAATGAGGTCCATTTTTTTTAACTTAGTTTTTTTTGTTGACAGTAACAGCTATTACTATTAATTAGATCATTAAATCAACAATTATTATACAACATGCATAAATGCAATAGGCGCCAGTGGGTTAATTAAAGTGACGTCAATTGTACGATACACAAAATACATTAACCCTTTACGTCCTACATCTTTAAAAGCCTGTGATAAGACTATGGCTGATAGTGATATGCTAAATGTAATTTGGGGGGGGGGGGGGGGCTACCAGGCGAGGGGCCCAATTTGGAGTAAAAGGTAAAATCGGCCTAAGGC
The DNA here is from genome assembly GCF_947242115.1 of Biomphalaria glabrata. Lineage (NCBI taxonomy): Eukaryota > Metazoa > Mollusca > Gastropoda > Planorbidae > Biomphalaria > Biomphalaria glabrata. Next base: position 50,186,878 of record NC_074716.1, on the reverse strand, counting down.
CGGTCCTGGTGCCACGTGTTATGGAGCGTGTGTGTGTGTTTCTAAGGCGACGATGAACAAAGGGAGCATTAAATTTTAGTCTTGTAGAATGACGCAAGATAATCGGTTCTGTCATAATCTATTTATGTTCAGAACGAGAGACGACCCAGAGATTTGAAGCTGTAAAGACGTGTTTTTTTTGTGTGTGTATGTAGTGAGTTAGATTTTTTTTTAAATATCAGTTTATTTCATTTACTATTAGATCTAGATCTCATCTTAAGTTGAATTAGTCTCTATTGTTAGTACTAGTTTTATTTAGCTTTGCTTTTAAAAAGAAGTTTGTTCAAACTACCTATTTCAAGTTCTACATTTACAAACATAATACACATTACCGCGGTTTAGTTGTGCTAGCTAGCGGGCGCTAAAAGTCAACGCTAGACGAACAATGCCACGACATACAATGGTTTTTGAGGAAACTTTACAGGACCCCCCCCTCCCCCCCCATCCTTCAGACTTTCTTCCCTTCTTGTCTCCTAAAGTTCAGAAACAAATAAAAAAAATAGCGGTAAAGCTTCAAGAAAGAAACAAAGAAAAAAAAAGAGAGAGAGAAAAAAATAGAAAGAGAGAGAGAGAGAGAGAGAAAAAAAATGAGAAAGAGATAGAGAAGGCGAGAAAAAAAGAAAAGAGAATGTGACGGAGAGAGAGATAGAGAGAGAGAGAGAGAGAGAGAGAGAGAGAAACAGTGAAAGAAAGAGAGAAAAAGAGAATGAGACAGAAAAGAGAAAGAGAGAGAACGAGAAAGAGAGAGAGAAAGAAAAAGAGAGAAAAGAGAGAGAGCGAAAAGAGAGAGAGAGAAAAGAAAGAAAGAGAGAGAAAGAGAAAGAAAGAAAGAGAGATAGAGAAAAGAGAGAGAGCGAAAAGAGAGAGAGAGAAAAGAAAGAAAGAGAGAGAAAGAGAAAGAAAGAAAGAGAGATAGAGAAAAGAGAGAGAGAAAAGAAAGAAAGAGAGAGAGAGAAAGAGAAAGAGAGAAAAGAAAGAAAGAGAGAGAGAAAAGAAAGAAAGAGAGAGAGAAAAGAGAGAGAGAAAAGAAAGAAAGAGAGAAAGAGAAAGAGAGAAAAGAGAGAGAGAGAAAAGAAAGAAAGAGTGAGAGAGAGAAAGAGAAAGAGAGAAAAGAAAGAAAGAGAGAGAGAGAAAAAAGAAAGAGAGAGAGAGAGAGAAAAGAGAGAGAGAAAAGAAAGAGAGAGAGAGAAAAGAGAGAGAGAAAAGAGAGAGAGAAAAGAAAGAAAGAGGGAGAGAGAGAAAGAGAAAGAGAGAAAAGAAAGAAAGAGAGAGAGAGAAAAGAAAGAGAGAGAGAGAAAAGAGAAAGAGAAAAGAAAGAGAGAGAGAGAAAAGAGAGAGAGAAAAGAAAGAAAGAAAGAGAGAGAGAGAAAAGAGAGAGAGAAAAGAAAGAAAGAGAGAGAGAGAGAGAGAAAAGAGAAAGAGAGAAAAGAGAGAGAGAGAAAAGAGAAAGAGAGAAAATTTAGAGAGAGAGAAATAAGAAAGAGAGAGAGAACGAGAAAGAAAGATAATGAGAGAGAAAAGAGAAAGAGAGACAGAAAGAAGGAGAAAAGAGACAGAAAGAGAAAGAGAGAGACAGAGAGATAGAAGAGAGAGAAAAGAGAGAAAAGAGAAAAGGGAGAAAACAGACAGAAAGAGAAAGAGAGATAAAAGAGAAAGAGATAAAATCTTGAAAGATTACAGATAAGTCTTACAAGAAAAAAAATGTATCAGAAAAAGATTTTCTAGAATCCTAAGAACGTACTCTCATGTCTATAAATAACTTCTAGCCGTATCATTGTCATTGATTGGGTCTCTCTGTTTAACAAAAAAAAAAAAACGACCATAATTTAATTAAATCCTAATCACCGTACGTCAAGTCACAGACTGCAAACGTCTCTAAAGGACGTCTTTCAATTATCTCCATTTCTGTGTCTACCTCTTGACCTACATGTGAACGTAACTAAGAAACAAAAAAAACTTCATTCACAACCTTTATATTTAAACTTTCTCCCATGACGTCAGTTAGTTCATTCGCATTCATAGTTAGACTCAATATGATAGTCGAGGGTTCTCAGACTGTTCATAGCCAACACCCCAAGCTATTCAATGCAAAGGCGAGGACGGATAGGACACTGAGTCTGGAGCTACTTCATTCAGTGGCGTAGCAAGGTACCCGTGGGCCCGGGTGCAAGAATATGTTGGTGCCCCCCCTTCCCCAAATAAGATGAATGTAAAGTAAGAACAATTGAGTAATTTGAATGTATTGGTACATTTACCAAAAGACATTTCAATGCAAGTAGAGTAGCCTTTTTTAAATAAGTAATAATGTCTTTAAGTTTGATTCAGTTAGGATTCCGACAAGTAATAGTGTCTTAAAAGTCAATGTTTGTACAATTTCTTAACAAAATTAAACGACTTAACTCTTTCTCTCCGTAATTATTTTTCCTCATTTTGGAAGGAATTCTTCATTTTGCTAATTACTATTTCACTACCTTGTTATGATTGGGCTTCAATAGCTTTGTTGTTTGTTATCAGAAAAAAATGATTTATTTGGTCTAGAATTAAAAGAAAATTCGTGCTCTTTTTATATAATTCAAAGTCAAGTTAAAAAAAGTAAACATTAATTTAATTTAATGAGGTCAAAATCAACGATGGTATCGTCGATTAGGAGAGAAAGAGTTAAAGTTGTTTCAACGGAATAAAGAAGTGCTTTATGAGTTCTACATTCTACACATTTACATTCTTAAAGCACTTCTAGGTGTACAACTTTTCATTATTGATACAAACTATAAACTAATTCTACTTCCATCATTTAACAGTAGCTAGATCGAACATTTTTCTGGCCTTTTAAGTAGCAAAGTCAGTAACCAGTGCATCCATTTCTAAACTTTTAGAAGCCAACCTGCTCTGTGTCATAGAAATTGTTAAAATATTTTTTCCTGTCAGATTTCAATATTCATAGCAATTTTAAATAAAGCCTAATTAGAGGTTTTTCTATAAATATAATGGTGATAACTTTCTTTAAGAACTATGAACCAAATAAATACTAAGCATTGGTTCAAGATTGATACTTTTCCATGATCAATTTGGACATCTATCTATCTTCTAGATCAGGGGTTCTCAACCTGTGGATTGACGATTTGACAGGGGTCGCCTAAGACCATCGAAAATATGGATTATATTTTGTGTATTCTTCCATTGCTGTGTATGTATGGGGGGGGGGGTCGCGGCAGAGCGGGGGGATAGTAACAAGGGGTCGCCGAGCTTAAAAGTATGAGAACAGCTGTTCTAGATCGTTGTTATAAACCTGCTTTCCGATTCGGTTTCGCCATTCATTGTAATAGCACAAGCACGATACGTTTGATGTTTTGAGGATTTAAGCAAGAGCCATTTCTGAAACCATAGTTTATGGTTGGAATATTGTTCTATTTTTTCTCAAAAGCCAAAGCACGGGCTCCATCAGTTGTTACACATGCCATCTTGTTACAAGGCAATCCAACACTTTCAACACAGTTCTTCATAACATTGAATAAACACTAAACTGAGTTTGTATCTTTGACTGGGTGTTTTAATTGCTAATAAGAATGATCTACTTTTACTTTAAACTATTTAGAATGACACTTTGAGACAATGTTTCTTTAGCCTCTTCCTCATCAGTGATAAAATAATTCAGAACTTTCTAAAATTTATAGAGATATTTAGAATTATTTGTTTTTAAATATATTTGCTTTTTTTTAAAATATGTTTAACCTGTGGGAACACCTGATAAGGGACTCTGGCGGGCCGCATGTGGCAAGCGGGCTGTAATTTTCCCACCCCTGCTCTACTTATGAGCTTGGTCGGATCGGATAAATTTTTTTATAACATTTTAAAAGTCTGTTAAGACCTCAGACTTACTACAAAATATGATCAGCAGTATCAATAAAAAATAAAATTTTGCGTTTTTTAAATACAGAAAATAAGAGAAACAGATTAAGCTTTAAAAAAAATTGAATAATTAGTAGTGGTGTCGAGATATTAATTCTTGACCATCAGGACTATCTCACTAGACCTAATTGTCATTGTTATTCGCCCCTTTTCTTATTTTTCTGTACAACACATTCCTAGTTTCTACATCAAACTCTCTTCTTCTCACTCCATTCATTCTAATAACAGCCTATTAATACTAGCAATGGTTTATCTTATCTTCTTATCTTATATAATACAGATGTTACTTCAAAAAAGAAGATGATTACGTCCTACGCGTCATGCATTTAGTCATGCATATTAACCAATGACTTAAATTCTGCCAAGTCACTGGTTTTCCTGGCTAGCTCAGGCAACCCATTCCATGCTCTATTAGCACTAGGGAAGAAGGAGCATTTGTACAAATTTGTCCTAGCATATGGGACGAGGAATGTGCCTTTATCTTTGTGTCTTTCAGAGTATTTTATTAGATTTTGGTTTTGTATTTGAAGATAATGGTTCAGTGTTTTATGTATAGTTGCTACTTTACTTTTGAGTCTTCTGTCCTGAAGGCTTTCTAAATTTAGAGATTTTACTAAAGGTGTTACTCTAGTTAAGTGTGAATATTTGTTTGTTATGAATCTCACTGCTCTATGTTGTGTCTGTTCCAGTTTCTTAATGTTATCTTGAGTTGAGGGGTCCCAAACGGAGGATGCATATTCTATTATTGGCCTAACCAAGGTTAAATAACATTTTAGTTTTATGTTCTTATTTGATTTATAGAAATTTCTTTTAATAAATCCTAATGCTTTGTTTGATTTTTTGTTATAGTTTCATCAATATGTGGATTCCATGACAGTTTTTCATTTATTATAACACCTAGGTATTTTGCGTTTTTAGTCTGTGTTACTGGTTTGCCATGAATAAGATAAGTGGAATTAATTTGTTTTAGTTTTTTTGTTACTCTTATGAACATAAATACATAGAAGTCAAGGGGAAGACCTGGCAACACTAGTCCCCTCGTACACTTAGGGCTGGACACCATGACAATAAACCTGATGGAGAAAATTTCCTTACATTTAAACACTACAAGCTGCTGGTATGTTAACTCTAGCTTCAAACACATGGTTCATGTTTTAAAACTAATAGAAAGTTTCGTGCCATGTTTTGGACATTTTGAGAGAGCTTTTCATTATTCTATATTATATTTAGTTACAGAGGCGCCCCACGGAAATGCTTCAAAGACCAGCTTAGGCGTCAACTTTCCTTGGCTGACATAGAAGAGAGCACCTGGCTGCATGCGGTGTCGGAACGAGACAGCTGGAGGTCACTCACGAAGGCCGCGGGATACACATTTGAGACCAAAAGAAAATCTGCTACCGAGGACAAACGCAGACGACGAAATGAAAATCTAAATCGACCACCTGCGGACAATGCTTATGCTTGCCCTGGATGTGGCAAAATATGCAGGTCACAGCTGGGGCTGCGCAGCCACGGGAAATATTGTATTCCTCATTAATCTTCGGACTCGAAGGCAAGCCTTATTTATAGTATTATTTTTTTTTTACAAAAGTGCATTTTTTTCTTTAGTGTCATCCCTATGTTCTCACCTGGGCCCCAATCGATCAAAAGTCATGGTCCCAAGTGCAATCAACCCCTTTGCGCCATTGTTGCTACACCACGGGCTGTGGGCCCCTAATGGTCGTGGGCCCGGGTTCATTTGAACCCCTTCGCGCCATGGATGCTACGCCACTGGCTTCATTTAAATATTGACTTCAAATGGATCTATCGAGTTTTCAATTTTTTTTTCTAGAACAAGACGACACTTGACTTGATGTGTTACACGCACTTGACATAGAAGTTGTAAATCTATAATTGATGTGTAAGGGGCACTTTACATCAAAGTTGTAAATCTATTCTTGTTACACAAATGTTTCCCCAGGCCTATGTCAATAGCTTGGTATTTAATATGTTCCATTGTTCTGGGACGATCCCAGTCAGAATGGCATTAACAGTGACACCATACTTTGAGACTCCCTGGACGTCCTACTGATGACGTCTGCTGAGATCCACAACTGGAAAATCCGACCGTGGCTGAAAGCCGATTTAAAGGTCAACAATGACGATACGTGACCCGATTTCTATTTTTAAAGTACGAGCCTGTACCTCCACCAACCTCTTCCCCACTACTTACTACTTAAATTGAAATACAGAAGTTCAACGTTTAACGTTTAACAGATCTAATACCTTGACAAGATTTAAATGGGCCGTGACTGACATTGTCTGGGGAAAGGACACCAACACATATCATGTCACTATATCATTTGACACACACAGCCCTCACCCAATACATTCTTTAACATTTTGTTTAAATTTAAAATTGTATAAAAATATTTTTTTGAACAACATAATTTAGGTATCAACTTGAGTCTTAATATCATGTATTGTAGTGACTTATTTATTTTGTCACATTTACGTACACAAAGCTGTTGCTTGACGTGGTCTAATGTAAAAGATAACCACCAATTTTCTAAGAAACAATTTATTAGACTAATATTACAATCCACAAATGTGAATTAAATCTGCGAATGTTGTTTCTTCGTTTCCGCTTCGCCAAATTTTAAATAATACCGACCTATGAAGAAATACCACAAATGCCCATATTGCCCACCATCTCATATTAACCCACTTTCCCTTAAGTTCTTGTGGTTTTATAATACAAAGCCGTATTAAAATGTGCAAAAATAATAATTAAAAAAACAACAACATTAAAACACAGTGTAAAGCAAACAAATCTATTTCTGTTATAATCGAATTCAACTTGCTCTAACGGCATTTTTTTCCTTGTCGTCTTAGACCATTTGATATTCTAGTATGAGATCTAATCTTATACATACATTCCTTCGAAAGGAAATCTTGCCTTATAAATCACAAACATTCCCTCATAAGATAATCTTATCTTATAAATCGTATATATTTCTTAGTAATATAATCTCTTCTTATAAACTACAGATATTCCTTTATAAGATAATCTTATCTTCTAAGTCACTGATTTTCCTTCAGAGAAGATTTCCACAATGTTGTCACTCAGTCATATTGAAGTGGGATAAGAACAAGTTGAGTGATGGTGTACTTCACATTTGGACACACAATTTCTAAAATGTCTATATACTGACTTCATAGGCAAAAGTTCGCGATTCTTTCCAATAAAATAGATCTAAGACAATTGTTTGTTGTTATTTTAATGTAAGGTAGATAATTCATAGAATTTTTACAAAGTCAAGAGAAAAATAGTTGTCTCCCTTATATATGGTTCGTCCATAGATCTAAGTCAATCTAAGACAATTGTTTGTTGTTTTTTTTAATATAAGGTAGATAATTAATAGAATTTTTAACAAAGTCAAGATAGAAATAGTTGTCTCCCTTATATATAGTTCGTCCATCGTGGTTCGATGATGACCACCTTTGTCATCCAGGGGGCTGAGGGCTTTGCACTGGGGGTTTTATGCCTCCTCATGTGACTGGTGAGACCTATGTGAGCCCAGAATGTTTGGGTGCACACTGGACAGGTTATTCCTGCTGGATCTAGTGTCATTGGCCTTGATGTTTTTTTTTTGTTTGTTTTCTCTCTGACGCTTTTCTTCTGCCAGAACTGTTCTCTTCTCATCTGCAATTTGTCCTAGTTTTGCGCTTGGCCTGGGTTCGTATAAGGGAGAGCCTGCGACGCAGCTGATCCCAAACTGTATCGGCACTTGCCGTTCCTTTGGACACATCAGCTGAGGGGAAAGGGGGGAACTGCTGTGTGGGCGACATCGTTTTACCATAGCTAATGCCCAGACATTCATGCAACTTCTAAGATGATCCATGGTTGAGTCTTGCCAGAAGTAGGTCATGGTTATACATTTCATCTTTCATTTATTTACAAGCTCTTTTCTATATATTTATTATTTATATAATTTATATTATTTAAACAGTCATAGTACTTTCTTTTATTCTACTAGGAAAATATGCCTTTACAATTTGATATATGTTTATATCTATATATCCAGAGTCCTTGATGCTGTTGGTTCACACACCAGAAGTCGAAAGAAATTAGAAAGTCTTACGCGTCTGGTGATTGCAGACAATGTTTTGTCTGATGCAGTCTTTAGTCACATGAGAATTTGCAAAGAGAACAATGTGGTCTCTTGAGACGTAAAAATGGCTCACTAAGTTATTTCAAGTAACGGTCCCTATTCAGATCTTGTGATGTATAGAGCAGAAAAGTTTCTTTGGCAGTAGATTCATCGAGATTCAAACCCAGGACCACAGGTTCGGAAGCCAAAAGGTTAATTACTGTAACGGCTGCATGTGTAGTCAGATGTAGCTGAAGTATTTCTAAAGATGCTTATGTAGACTAAGTGCGTGCGTACCTTGTATGATGTATTTTCAATCTGCGAGCTCTTCATGCACACCGTCACAAATATAGATAAGGTACTAAACAGGAACACAGACTCAATGACCAAGTTGACTCAAGGTGAACTTCAAACAAACGTTTATTACAGAATGGGCCACAGTCTAGTCTGTCACTATAGAACGATGTTATCCCCTTTGAGAATCTAGCGGTAACTGATTAATTAAAAGTCTATCCTAATCTCTAACCCAAAGTCTATGTCGTCACTATCAAATATCCGTTCACTATCGGTCTAACAAAGTGCGCAACCCAACTAACTCAACTAGCTATCTAGCATCACTCAGCCACCGCGCCCCCCACCCATTAAGTTATTTAAATGATTATTACTTGAAACTGTGTGAATATTAGATAAGCTTCAGGTCTTACTCCAGGTGACTGTGTTAGCTCGTCAGAGGGTGGTCTCTTTCACTTCTGCTGACTTGGACACAATTTCCCAGGCGTTTCATGTTTCGTACGAGCCTCCAGTTTCATGTTTGTCGTTGTCACCTTTTCTTAGTCGACAGTCTACACCAGTGATTCTCAACCTAATTCGACCGGGGAGCCATTTTAATTCCCACACTTATGTCGCGGGCGACATGAACGCAAAGATACAAATACGAAATGAAACTCATCTGAAACTATAAGAAACCAAAGGATCTAGTACTTACATTAATTAGTAAGATATTAGAGGTATACTTTTTAAGCGTCCAAAAATTGCTTCATTTCTGTACTTAGTATGCTAGCAGCATTGTAGTTAGCTTTACCACCGACTCATTGTCTTGTCTCTTTTTGGTAAATATTCTCATAAATCCACCAATCTTATCTTCTTATCTTATATAATACAGACGTTACTTCAAAAAAAGAAGATGATTACGTCCTACGCGTTATGCATTTAGTCATGCATATTAACCAATGACTTAAATTCTGCCAAGTCACTGGTTTTCCTGGCTAGCTCAGGCAACCCATTCCATGCTCTAATAGCGCTAGGGAAGAAGGAGTATTTGTACAAATTTGTCCTAGCATATGGGATGAGGAATGTGCCTTTAGTTAATCTTTAGTGGAACTATATTTTATTCGCGGATGAAAACAAGAATCTCACCATATTTGTTTCATAAGGCAATTTTATGTTGTTGTTTTTTAAATCAGCCACACTTTCATTATTAATCAAATATGTTGGTTTATTATCATGTAAAGTAAAGATCCGTTCACTTGTCCTGGTTGATTCTACATTCAGAGTCGCGTTTCTTAAACTTACAAATGAGGTCATGGTACCAATCCACCAGAGAAAAGTGAAAGCCCTAACGTAGGTAAAGCTACATTTTTCATCTTTTTTTTTTATGAGCGATTTTCTACCCTTTGTTGTGCTGGCATTTCGTCGAGCAGGATAAAACCACGTCGTGGGCCGGATGTCGCCCGCGGGCTGTAATTTGAGCATCACTGGTCTACGTCAATCGATCGGAGTTGGAAACGCGTTCCCCGCCAGCCTAGTCAAAGGGAAATAACCTCGAAAACTTTCTTTATCAGTCATTTAGACCTAGTTGTTCCTCTTGGAGGTATAGTTGTTTTTAAAACTCAAATCTACTTCAATATGCTGCTGCATTGTTCTTTGCGTTGTAGACACAAGGGGGTGAAATGTTCAAGATAAGATTGCGGGAAAGCTTTTGGCGCCGGGGTATCGTCTCGGGCTCCACTGAAGGAGCTTGCAAAAGTTTGAAAAACACTGCTACTGTATAACCCAGGGGTTCTCAGCCTGTGGGTCGCGACCCTCTTAGGGGTTAGGGGTTGAATGACGATCTGCCAGGGGTCTTCATGCACACCGTTACAAATATAGATAAGGTACTAAACAGGAACACAGACGCAATGACCAAGTTGACTCAAGGTGAGCTTCAAACAAACGTTTATTACAGAATGGGCCACAGTCTAGTCTGTCACTATAGAACGATGTTATCCCCTTGAGAATCTAGCGGTAACTGATTTCTAAGCGTCAATCTTAACCTCTAACCCCAAAGTCTATGTCGTCATTCTAAAATATCCGAGCACTGTCAGTACATTAAAGTGCGTAATCCAACTAACTAAACTAGCTATCTAACAGGACTTTATGTTAGTGTCAGTTTCACAAGACCCCAGCATATTTTCTGTCCAACTCCAAATCACATCATGGCGGCCACAGCTGGGTTTCTATCTTGATGCAAACAACAAAATATCGGATGCACGTACCGTGTAGATCTCGCGAGTTATCACTGTGGGGATAGTGAACCTAGTGAATGTCGGGTCAAGGTCACAACCAAACGACTCCCAACGCGTGTTTGTATAGCGCCTACTCTTTTCGACAAAATAGGTTAATAGGTCAAACGCACTAGACGAGTATACATATATAGTTCAGTGCTTTTGGGTCACGCACGCTTGAATGGAGATATTTAGGAGAATAAAAGTAATAATCTGACATCATTACAAACAATACCACACATAATACCACACATAATACCACACACAATACCACACACTATACCTCACATATTGCCAGGCACCGTGTTGTGTATTTTGTGCGTGCCATAAGTGATATTAGCATTTAATACCAACCGTGAAATGAGCAGAAATCCTACTCATAGCAGAATATAATATAAAATTTATTAAGAAAGTGCAAAGTTTTGTAGCTTTAAACTTAAACTTAGTACTAGCGACGACTGGCATATTTTAATTTATCATATTATAAAGACATTTTGCAATGGTTATGTAGTCCTTGTTGACAGTGTCACAACATATTTTAATTAAATATTGTTGTAACTCAAGGCAGGCCCTCAACTAAAGGCAGGAGGTAACAATGAACGAGGTATTTATTTCCAGTACAAACAGGCGTGGACTTCAGCTACGAAGTCCCAGAGTGTCCTATCTCAAGTGACACCAGTCCTTTGCTACCTAAATACCAATACAGACCACCGACACACTTCCCAGTGCCGCCCCAGGTCTTCAACACAGTTTACAGATAGCACAAAGGACGTTCTCTTGAGTCAAGACAGTCCAGACTTCCATCACTTTAGCCGGATCCACAACAGTCCTGTCCATGTCTATATCAACATGTCTTCTCCTGTGTTCAATGGTGCTCTCATGCGCACCATCAGTGTGGCGAGGGAGTGGAGTTACAACAATATTAGCTCCCGTTTATGTGGGAAGTCTTCGCAAAAAACACTGAATAAAAACTCACTCTGTCTGTCTGGTAAAAAGTTTGCACACGTAACTTCTCTCATTCCTCTTCTCGGATCAAATTGAAACTTTGCACCATTATTCATAGACCAAGACAATACATGTATAAAAAAAAAAATTAACCGATTAGTCAACTAATTACTGAAAATTACTTATCTTGTTTAATACAGACAAGAAAAATAAATTTTTCGGTATTCAGAGATATGGCTAAATATTTGGGGTTTTGTCCACTTAGATACACGTTATTTCTCCCACACCCGTTCTGGGACTACCTCTAAACAATTATCTTGGTACCTAAAAAAAAACAGCTTTTCACCTTAATACTCCATATGCCCATTTTAAAGCCTTGGTGGCTATTACTCATATTTTTTTTTTTTTTTTCGAAATTGATTAGAAAAAACAATGTGTAAACTTCAACTTTATATGGCGGGGAGGGAGGGGGGGAGACATTAAAGGGGGGACGATGAGCAAAAACTGAAAATCAAATCCATGACTGGGTGATGCTCGGGAGCATTGACTCTCTCCGTTACTGTCTCCATTGTAAGTTTGTTAGATTAGGGCCTACCTCTATTCGTAACTGGAACTTTCTGGAAATTGGTTGTTTGTTTCGTAAAAAAGGGGGACGTTTTCACTAAAAGACAATGACGCGACTAGTAAAAAACTAGACTGGTTTTGAGGAAGAATATCTTATCTTATCTTATATAATACAGACGTTACTTCAAAAAAGAAGATGATTACGTCCTACGCGTCATGCATCTAGTCATGCATATTAACCAATGACTTAAATTCTGCCAAGTCACTGGTTTTCCTGGCTAGCTCAGGCGACCCATTCCATGCTCTAATAGTACTAGGGAAGAAGGAGTATTTGTACAAATTTGTCCTAGCATATGGGACTAGGAATAGCGAAATATAAACAGATTTAAACAGACTACTTTTGACGGCTTTATAGAAAGGCAGTTTTTATGAACGTAGAGATTTAGCTTGACGACATTCGACTGTTCCCTTCGTTATTGTTAAACTTATTCGACATTCGCTTTCAGCGTCGACTAACTTATCATGTTGGCCCTTCGCCTGTGTTATTGGATTTCGATATTTGAGTGGTATCTCCGTTTGACTTATCTTCATAATACAAAGCTCGGAAACGCCTGACCTATAAAAATTACAAATGTAAAAAAAAACAACAAAAAAACATTGTGTTGAGGGAGTGTTTATTGAAATTATAACTTTGGTCTAAAATAAAAGTTTCAAAATTTAATGACTTGAATGAAGTTTATGAGATTTTTAAAGTGTATTAATATCCCCCATGAATGTTTGTAAGTAGCAACCGAGTGCCACTAGCACAGATTTCTAGTCGCTTTCTTTTGTTTGTAATGAGGCTCATGCCGTCACTGAATCTACGTTCTAACAAATAGGAAAACTAGAAAGCAGTCAAAAACGTGTGTACTACAATAACCCATAATATAGGAGTCAGGAGGTAAAATTGGAATCTGTTTTTCTAACCATAGATTGTGGTCTCCTTGTTTAGACATTGGTATAAGTTCCTCGATTGTGGATATGTCAATAAGCTGCTCCGGTATTCGTGTGGACTCATGTGTAGTTTTGGTCTTAGTTTGTCCACGCGCAAAAGAGTTCAATACCCAGTCGGTAATATCCAATCCAAGTGAAGAATGTCTTCAAATCTTTGGATATGGTCGTAGTACGTAATAGATATCAAACAATAGTGAGGGGAGAGTTGATTAGTATTCAAGTTATCCGATCGAATAAATTGGCTTTTACCGAAGTCGTTACCTTAATAGTAAACCCGTTTCATCTTTCTGCGGTCCCCATATGGCCGTCTCGAGGACCCCTGGGGACCTTCGGACCACAGCTTGAAAACCATTTATCTAGTAGATGTATACATTCGCTTAACCATAGTTCTTTCTCGAGCGGGGTGGGGGGATAAATGATGAAAAAAATGTTCATTTTTATAAACATCTTTCTTTCATTTGTTATTAAGAGAAAAACAATTGCTCTAAGTTGTATATAGAGGTTATGTCTTTGAAAAAAAGTATTTTTATTGCTTTTCTTGTTAGACATTCATCCATGAAACTCTGAGCTCCAGATTGCATTTGCCTTTCTATTCTATATATAAACAAGGAACTTCCTCCTTTACCGAAAGGCATCGGGCCTCAACATTCCGATATCCGAACATGATTGAAACGGAGCTCAGTTTTCCTTTGTTTACTGTAAAGTATCTTTTATCACGTAACCCAGAAAAAAAAACTGTGTATAGATTTTTATCTTTAGCCCTGTTTTCAACATGGCTTTAATATACTAGGTCAAGGACTTCCAAGCTCCTGGTCTAAGTACACATAAAAACAACCAATCGTAGGTTTGCTTGTCAGTCACGTGATACGAGTTGACTGACCTATGTTGTCAAACTGCTGACAAAGGCAAGGTTGTTAGCGGTCGTTGACTTGTAGCACCAAACTGCTGGTAGACAATTAAAACCTTTTTAGGCGTAATATATCTTGACTTATAAAACGTAAAATAACTTGAATAATTTTATTTTGAGAAACGTAATAACACTGTATTTATATTATAAACAAAATCAAGTTAATGTGAACTCAAAAAGTAGTTGACTTAAGTAATAACATTCTTTTAACAAAATCTAACTCACTACAATAACACAACCTTTCCGTCTCACGTTCTAGAGTGGTCTCCCCTAACTGAGACCAAGTGACGACAATGCCACCTATGTTGCATCATTCACAATCAATCGGTAAGCTCGTCCCACCGTCACGTTAGAAACACACACACGCGCACCATAACAGGCAAGCACCAGAGGCTTCGAACCACAACCAACGAAATCTTTCAGAGGCCCTTTTCTTTGTGAGCGTCAAACCACCACCCAGCCAGATCTGCTTCAGTGCAGCTAGAGGCCTTTGTGAGCGTCAAACCACCACCCAGCCAGATCTGCTTGAGTGCAGCTAGGGGTCTTTGTGAGCGTCAAACCACCACCCAGCCACATCTGCTTGACTGCAGCTAGGAGTCTTTGTGAGCGTCACACCACCACCCAGCCAGATCTGCTTGAGTGCAGCTAGGAGTCTTTGTGGGCGTCAAACCACCACCCAGCCAGATCTGCTTCAGTGCAGCTAGAGGCCTTTGTGGGCGTCAAACCACCACCCAGCCAGATCTGCTTGAGTGCAGCTAGAGGCCTTTGTGAGCGTCACACCACCACCCAGCCAGATCTGCTTGACCGCAGCTAGGAGGTATACAATTTGTTACAAAGCAAGAAAAGGGGGAGGGGTGCGGATTTGTTACTTAACAACACAAACAAAATATTCAAACAAAGACAAAGAAGTTGTACATAATTATTCATCGTACTGATAACTAAAAAAAAAACAACAACATAAATCAATAAAAAAGTTTTATTTATTATTGGTAAATAACCGCCAACCACGGGCCTAGGAAAAGGGAAATATGTTTACAGAGTATTAAGATATATGTCTGAAAGCTCAAGTAATATATAGTTTGATTTAACTGTCAAAAATATTTTAAAAATATGTTTGCTGCAAAGGTTACAGGACCTTTTCTCCCTTTTAAGTAAAAGTCAGTCTTTTTTTTTCCTTATCGCAACTTACATTCATTTAAGTGAAGCGTGAATATCTTTTTAATAAAATAAAACAAAAAAAAATTATTTAATTTATATAGCGCTTTTAGCTAACGTAATGTAGAATCTAGGTGCTCTGAGTTTAAAACAAACTTCAACAAGAGAACACGAGAGTAAGTCATTGTAATTTTAAATTTAAAAATCTAATAAAGCTTATCTAAAGGGGAAGAACTTCGTTCTTAAGACTATATCTACCAATAATGTACTAGTTATTTCCCTTATTTCATATGAAACAAAATATTTCATTACCAATAATTAATTGACTAGTTGAGTAATTTGTTTATTGATTCCTGTTTTGTTAGGGAATGCTTGAGGGAGAAATAGATTTAACGAATATTTAAGGGGACTAAACCCAACAAATTTAGCCATATCTGTGAATAGTCTCCCTTGTTGCTATAGAACGAAATAATACATTACCAATAATTAATTGACTAGTTGAGTAATTTGTTTATTGATTCCTGTTTTGTTAGGGAATGCTTGAGGGAGAAATAGATTTAACGAATATTTAAGGGGACTAAACCCAACAAATTTAGCCATATCTGTGAATAGTCTCCCTTGTTGCTATAGAACGAAATAATACATTACCAATAATTAAATCGTCGAATTAGTTACTTTTTTAATTTGTTGATTCATGTCTTGTTTATTTTAAATAATTATGCGAAGTTTCAGCTTGATCTGAGAATGGCTGTGGGGGAAATAAAGTGTATACTTTTTACCAGACAGACAGACAGACATATTGAGTTGAAATAAGTTGTGTAATAAACAATAACTAAACTATTACCAAACAAAAGCTAATACGTAGCTTAACTATAACCAAACCATAACTAAATGATAACTAAACTATAACTAAACCATAGCTGGGAGGCGCATTGGCTGAGTGGTAAAGCGCTTGGCTTCTGAAACTAGGGTCCCGGGATCAAATTTTGGAGAAGACTGGGATTTTTAATTTCGAGATTTTTTGAGCGCCTCTTGAGTCCACCCAGCTGTAATGGGTACCTGACAATAGTTGGGGAAAAGTAAAGGCGGTTGGTCATTGTGCTGGCCACACGACACCCTCGTTAACTGTAGGCCACAGAAAGAGATGACTTTTACATCATCTGCCACATAGATCACAAGGTCTGAAAGGGGAATTTTTTTTTAAAACCATAGCTAGACCATACTATAACTAAGTTTGTTTGTTTTTAAACAAAGGACGCATGTTTCTTATAAACACTAATAATGCTTTGTGATCTTATATGTGCCTTTAGAGTCTTTACATGTGTGTATGTGTTGTATATGTGTGTGTATGTTAGCGTGTGCTCTATATACTTACCATACAACTCTTCATGCATCTATGTGTGTCAATATTGTGAGTATCTGTAAACGAGTAGAGTAGATGTGCTGTGTATGTGTGCTGTGTATATGTGCTGTGTATGTGTGTATGTGTGTGGTGTATGTGTGCTGTGTATATATGATGTGTATGTTTGTATATGTGCTGTGTATGTGGGCTGTGTATGTGTACTGTGTATGTGTGTATATGTGCTGTTTATGAGTGTATATGTGCTTTGTATGTGTGCATATGTGCTGTGTATGTGTATATGTACTGTGTATGTGTGTATATGTGCTGTGTATATGTGTATGTGTGCTGTGTATGTGTGCATATGTGCTGTGTATGTGTGTATATTTGCTATGTATGTGTGTATATGTGCTATGTATGTGTGTATATGTGCTGTGTATGTGTGCATACATGCAGTGTATGTGTGCATATGTGCTGTGTATGTGTATATGTACTGTGTATGTGTGTATATGTGCTGTGTATATGTGTATGTGTGCTGTGTATGTCTGCATATGTAATGTGTATGTGTGTATATGTGCTATGTATGTGTATAATTAGTGTATATGTGCTTTGTATGTGTGTATATGTGCTGTGTATGTGTGTATATGTGCTGTGTATGTGTGTATGTGCGCTGTGTATGTGTGCGAGCTACGCTATCTCTTGTGTTGCATGCACTTCTTGTAGCTCAAAACGTTTTCAATCATAAAAATGAGTTAATGAGCATCACGTGACTTGGCAGGTCAAATAAAGGGAGAGAAATGCGTGCTTACGTTGATAAACAACCCCCCCCCCCTCCTCCCCCACCACTCACATTTTCCTCATCAAACAAGAATGTCATATTAACCCAAACCGTTGCAGACAAACAACACCCAGAAGTACACTGATGTGACAGATCAGGCGTAAGACATCGGAACTAGGTCAAGTCTAGATAGGACGCCATCAGACCGACAGAAATGAAGAGACATGTTGTTTTTTTTTTTTACAGCACAAAAGAGATACAAATATATCAGAATTACGACGGCTCAGAAACTTTTTAAAGTTTTTTTTTTTGTTTTTTTTTTTTTTGGGCGTTAAAATTTCTTTTCGCATTTTTAAGGCGGCAAAAATGTCGTGATTAAAAAGTCTACTCTTGTACGCGCTTATAAATAGTGCTGCGGATTTACGACAGTGTGTCTACCAATGTGTCTACCAATGTGTCTACCAATGTGTCTACCAATGTGTCTACCAATGTGTCTACCAATGTGTCTACCAATGTGGCTTACACTCCACAAACTTAAAAATATACACTTTTTAAAGCTATAATATACATATTACATATTTTTAAAAGGAAAGTGAGATTAAATTTATAAGTACTTAATTTCTGTCGTCTATAATATGGCATGCTTTTATTATGAGCATTTTACTTCATGAGTGGATCTTTATTGAAGCTTTCGAAAAAATTGTAGGGGGCTCCACAAAAATCCTGCCCCGGGGCCTCTACATAGCTAAATCCGGCCCTGATGCTACGATAAGAAAGAACTGAACAACCAATGATGTTCACATGGAACAAAAATATTTATCGGAGTTTGAAGAACAGAAGACTTACAGTACAGACTTCAAATGATGATTATTTGCCCCTTTTTCTTAACAAAGCTTATATCAACTCAGTCTGTCTCTCTGTCTGTCTGGAACAAAGTTTGAACACATTATTTGTACCACTTCACCTCCTTGGATCAAGTTAAAACTTTGCACACATATTCATTGTTCCTATCTAAACTTTAACCAATAAATTGATTATATTGTGTGTAATTGGTTGATATCGAAAAAGGTAAATAAATCTTACACTATTGAGATATATGGATGTAAATGTGGAGTTCCTCCTTTTAGATAAGATTTGTTGTTTTTTTTAAAGTATTTTTTAAATATTTCTTTGTTAACTTTTTATGAATATGCATAATATTGTATAATTATTTTTTGACGGGCTAACTAGTGCAGTAATTACAATGGTTACCCGTAATGCAAGTCTGGATAGTGAGCACATCAAAAGAGAAGTCCTAGAGAATGTCCCTAGATTTGTTCAGGGATCTTGAGACGCTAAATCAATCAAGACTGAAGCTCAAGACTCATGCTAAGTAGGTATGTCTCAACTGCAAGGCTGGCACGTCTTTAGCAGTGAGTTAACCCACTTTTCACCAGGCGTACATTATCAGTACTGTTATACGTAAGAACACAAAAATGGATTTAAGCGCTGCATCCGACAGACATGGGTTAAAGCACAACCGCATGTGTCGCCAGACCCGAGTCGCCAACTGGATCGATACAGTGACAGAGACGTGAACCTTCAGCCAGCTGCATTTAGTATCGTCGTGGCATTGTCGCTGCCCTATGATGTAATGGTTTAACTATTAATTATACTTTGTTGGTGCCACAAAGCAAGTCACAACGACTCGATTATCTCCCGTGCTTTGCTTCGCTGTCCACTTGTAGGATATATATGTGTGTGTGTGTGTGTGTATCTAAATGTAGCTACGTGAGTATGGGAAAATATCCACTACGATCGACACATCAACAATAGTATTGCCGTTCACCTTGACCCAGAAACCCGAAGCACGGACAGATAAGATCGACCGCTTTACATGCTTTTAAAAAGTCATTTACTTCGGACTTGTCTAAGATCCTGAAACCTACCTGGGAACTGAACCTACGCTGCCTGCTCGAATTTCTATTGACTACCTGCGGACCTTTTATTTTGTTAAAGACTTTAACAGCTGTGTACTGTCACTAGATGACATTCTACTATTTCTGGAGATTATATTCTAAAATTATAAGTTATTAATTAAGTTAGTACACATATGCATTGGAGCACTGGATTATATTGTAGTACGAGGACTTTCGCATACATTGCAGACTAGGAGTTTGTGTTTCAAGTTGCAAGATGTCAACCCATACGACAAAACTGGAAGAAATCAAAGCTTTGATACAAGCTGAACAGGTAGGATACTGTACCAGACAGAGCGTGTGTGCAGTTTAGACTGTGGAGCGAGAAAGAGTTATCTGTCCTAAAAAAAATTAGTTCTAGAAAATTATCCCATCCAATTAGTAATTGTTGGTTAAAAAGTCTCGTTCTGAGAGCGGACCGCATGGTTAGAAGTCAGTAGGTACCAGGGTCTTGGAGTGAATGGATGCATGGAGTGAGTTTAATGTAAAATTATTGCTAGTTGTGCGCTTGATATATTTCATTGGATATTATCATTGATTTCTGTGAGATGAAACTTGTATTTCTTGATGGCTGGACTTGCCAGTGAATGGACCTCATTCACCAATTATTAACAAACAATATTTAGCCACGTGACAATATTGCTAAAACAATGAAAAAAAAACGTATCACGTGACAGCCTTAATGGAGTGCGTAAATTGTTTAGAAGAGATAGAGAACCACGTGGCTAAATGTTGTTTGTTTACTTTTGGTGAATGAGGTCAATTATCATTTTATACGTAATAAATTGTATGTCTGCTACTCATGGCATTAAGTCTTGAATCTACACGTTTGTTGTGCTATTCTAGCTATAGTACTCAGTAGTAGACATACGCAACAACAAATCTGGTGTGAAGAAGGATATTTAATTAATACACAGCAGACATTCTAATAATACCAGAAAAGGAATTACATTAAAACAAAGAAACATAACTTTACAATTTGTCACATTGGAAAATACAAATTTACAGTCCTGGATTGTAGGAGTTTATGATCGAAGATTAATCAGGTCTATTCTAAACTTATCATCAGCACATTTCATCTTAATGCTTTCTTGCGGCCATCGAAAGCGGAAAAGCAGCTATTAGTTTTATGTGGTCTGTCTTTCCGTCCGTCGTCTCGCTTACATTTCAGTTTATGTGGTCCGTCGTCTCGCTTACATTTCAGTTTATGTGGTCCGTCGTCTCGCTTGCATTTCAGTTTATGTGGTCCGTCGTCTCGCTTACATTTCAGTTTATGTGGTCCGTCGTCTCGCTTACATTTCAGTTTATGTGGTCCGTCGTCTCGCTTACATTTCAGTTTATGTGGTCCGTCGTCTCGCTTACATTTCACAAACTGGAGAACGCATTGAAAAAAATCCCAAGCCATAACAATGTGCACGGCACCTTGCAGAGTTCTGGAGTAACCTCTACCTTCTATCTTCCTAAATTGAAGTTATTAAGTAAGGGAGGTAATCTTTCTGTTTATGTTTTTCACCATTCATGAAAACAGTCTTGTTGTGATCAATATTGATGTTTTGAAAATATTTGTAGGCTTGTTTGTTTTACATGTTTCGGATGTTCCTTCAGAGTTGAAGATAATTACTTCCTAGTCCAAACCTTCCTCAGGACGACGGGGGATGGGAGCGGGCAGGGTTAGCTGAAGGTTTTTTGTTATACAAGCTACAAACAATTTTAAGAATATATTTTTTTTTTAAAGAGAAAGAATGATTATTAAATGTAAATAAATTATACAGTAGTATATGTGCGATTTACAAAGCAATACCTGCTATTATTTATTACAAGAGGTAACTTAGACAAGCTCAGTCTTTTCTCCGGATAATTAATAATGAATTAAAATACTTTCTCTTTGATGAGATTGGCACTTCAACGACCATTAAATAAATGATCATTTAATTATAATAACCATTAATATATCTCCATACACTGAGGTTTCATGTCGTCAGTGGGCTTAAGAATACACTACTATCAGCAATACTTACAACACGCACACATCTCTCTTGTAGAGAAGGTAAGAGTTGTGGTTATTGGCGATTTGCAGTTTATAGCTTATGAATCTCATGATGATAATATTGAAACCTGCCTCTTTACATGCCTGAGTGGACCACTTCGAGGGGGTCGCTTCTGAGTTTGTGTTTCTGCACAAACTGTCTTTGCAATCGTGTTTTTTTATTTAAAGATTGTCTACCATGCAGCTGTGGCGTCATCTCCTCAAATAGTTGGGTGTGTGGATGTGTGGATGTGTGGAAGTATGAACGTTTGGACGTGTGGATATGTGGACGTGTGGATGTGTGGACGTGTGGATGTGTGGACGTGTGTATGTGTGGACGTGTGGATATGTGGAGGGGCGGGGAGTCAAATTTTGAATTAAAATATCTGGTACACATCAGGATTTGAGCTCAAACCTTCTCATGCTTATCTTAAACATTACAGACATTCCTTCCAAAGATAAGATAATTAAGTCCATGTGTTTATCTAGTCGTGCATGTTAATTGGAGAGTAAAACTTTGCTAAGTAGTTGGCTTTCAGGCAACCTATTCCATGCTTTAATGGCACGATGGAAGAAGGAGTACTTGCACGAATTTGTCCTAGCATATGGAATAAGTTAGAGAGCCATGAAGATTAATGCCACTCAGCTGCATACATGCCATTTAATTCTAATTAGCTCCTACCTATTCCATAACCAAATGTTATCTCCTTTTGAAGAGACTCAAAAAAAAAAAAAAAAAAAAAAAAAAAAAATGTAAAATCACATGTAAACATCATATTGATGCACATATAGATCACCTTCCACTTCACCTTCACCTATCATTTAGTGTTAAACTGTTGAACCGTTGGGGCACCATGTATGATCAGTCGACAGTCTTTCTCCATTCTTCCTTGTCTTTAACCTCGAATACAATCTCTTTCAATAACGTCCATTCTCTCATGTTGTCTTCCCTTTGCTTTCTGTCTGCCTCTTCTTCTTTTTTTCCTGGTACTGTTCCGTTAGAGAGGGTATTTGCGGAACCTCGTGATATGGCCATAAAGTTTTAGCTTGCGTTTTTTTTCTTTACAGTGGTGAGCAGGTCTTTGTGGGGGCCCCATAGCCTCCGTGAAACTTTGATATAGATTACAAGAGGAGAAAAAGAATACACAAAAAGTTAACATAACAAAAGGAAATAAATAAATATATCAAGCGAAATATAAAAAAATACTTTAAATAATTAATTACCACTAATTGATTAATTAATTGGTAATTTTTTTATAGGGTCATGTATTGTCATGGACTATGAATATTAGTGATAACATTTCAATTTGAGCTGAGAATGGGTGTGGGAGAAATAACGTGTACAAAATTTGTATCAGACAGATAAACAGACAGTGAGTTAACATAAGCTTTGTAAAGAAAGTAATAAACATATGGTAGTGTAAATACGAAGAGATAGAAATTAGATTGAAATGCAGTGGTGGTGGGGGGGGGGGTACCTCGATATTAGATGGACTTTATAAACTCAAAGCATTTGGAGTTTTTTTATTGGGTCAAAATATTTAAGTCAAAAATGTCTCATGACCCGCACATAATTTTCGGAACTTTAACACCCTGGGAAAACTGACCAACACGGTTGAGTGCGTGGGCAGATGTCACGGCGTCTGTTGGGCTCAGCCTGTCATTGAAAGAAATTCTGGAACCAATTATGATAAAAAAATCGGGGTACCCCCCTGCTACTACTAATGGCCAAGTTGTAAACTCAGAGACACTGTTACATGACCAAGGAACTAACCCATAGGCCATGCGAAAAAGAAAAAAACAACAACTTTGAATCTTCAGATTCCAGAAAGAGGAAGAACAACCATTCCTACTATTCTCTCTCTCCTCGCTACTAATAACCAACAATACATTTGTAGTTTCGACTGTTACAGCTTCTCTATTATATCTATAATTATAGCTCACTATAAACTACCTTCCCTGGGTTCAGTAGTTTACGAATAAAAACAAATAACTCGATAACAACACAGTAACTTTAATAAACTTCACGGCACATCTCACACGTTGGACCCTTTTCTCTGACAACTAACATACTTCCGGTCATTCGCGCATGTGTTCAAACTAACATATATAAAAATGGATTATAAACACATACATACATTCATCCGTGACAAATACAATGAAATATTGTCATATAATTAACGCCATTGCCATGGCTTGACCTTGCCTCTCCATCTGATTTGTAGTGCCTCAGTTGAGGCCTAACAGAGGCTTGCCCTAATTCACTCCTCCCCCTCCCTGACACCATCAGCATTTCCCCCACTTTGCTTTTCTATTCCTAATGCTTAAAACATTTTTTGTCTGTTTGTATGTATGTCTGCGAATCTTCGGAAAGATTATGTCGCTTGATCCACAGTTCCACACCCCACCACATCCCTCCCCCCGGTCACATGCATGCTTGGTGCAACCAGTGATGGGGTCATTAACTGTAAGACACTGACCGAGTTTAAATCAAGGGAAACAACACACACACACACACTCAAAACTGCGCAAATAAACCGAGAACTTGGTGAAAGTAGGTAAACAAAATTTGGGGATTCCCCTCTTTGTTGACTGGGTGGACTGCCCCCCCCCCCTAAGCGCCCCCCCCCCCGTCTTTTTTTTCTCTCTCTCTCTCCCCTTCGATCTTATTATTTTCTTTAAAATCTACGTTCTGTGCATAGAGAGGCCTAGCGTCACAGTATGCCTGAACACTGACCTGCAAGCGTCACAGCCTTTGGGCAGTGGAGCCCAGTAGCTGGTTGCCACGTCACG
Source organism: Biomphalaria glabrata (assembly GCF_947242115.1). NCBI lineage: Eukaryota > Metazoa > Mollusca > Gastropoda > Planorbidae > Biomphalaria > Biomphalaria glabrata. Next base: position 50,162,799 of record NC_074716.1, on the reverse strand, counting down.
GGTCTGTACGTCGTGATTACGAGTTGGTGGTCTACACTACCCACATGCTTAGACGTCGCAGGACCGTGTTACTGTGATTGTAAGGAGTTCCACTGTCAGACCTTGTGTTCTATAGGGCAGATGATGTAATGTGTCATCTGTTTCTGTGGTCTACGGTTTACGAGGGTGTCATGTGGCCAGCACAAAGACCAACCGCCTTTGCGTTTCCCCAAGAGCTGGGTGGGCTCAGGGGCGCCCGAGAATCCTGAAGTTAAAATCCCAGTCTTCACCAGGATTCGGACCCCGGTTCGGTAGACCGGTGATTTTTGTGTTGTATTTAGTTAGTATCGTACATAGGCTTATATGTTTTTGATTGAGTAACTCTTATATGGTCGACATCGTTCTGATTACAACTAATACCCAGGCATTCATCTCATTTCTATGAGAAGATTCACCATAGTCGCTTCACGGCTGAAGGAGACAAAGAAAGACAACTTTGGCGTGTAACGGGGAAATAACTTTGGTAAAACAAATTTGTTCTAGGAAGAAAGAGAGAAAGAAAGTGAGACAGAGAGAAAAAGAGAGACAGAGGTGTAGCTAGGGTGGGGGAGGGAGGGGAAGAATTTGAAAATTCCTCCCGGGTCCCAACGTTAGGGGGGGGGGACCAAAATAAATGCTTTTTTTTATATTAAATGTTACGCAAAATGCAGTGGCCCTCAAATAGGTCAAGACCATCGGCCCCCCAAAATGATGGCAAATTTTTAGCTACGCCACTGAAGAGAGACAGAGTGAGAAAAGAAAAGAAAAGAGTGAGACATTGAAGGAGATGGACAGATACAGGAGACATAGGGAGAAAGACAGAGAGACAGACAAGAGGAGAGGAAGACAGAGACAGACACTGAGAGACCAAGAGACACAGCTAGACAGAAAGAGAAAGAGACAGAGAGAGCGTGAAAGAAAGATGATAAGTATCTGGTTAATTAAAATTTTATAAAATTTTGATTTACAAAAACGTCTGCAAAAAAATGTATTTGAACTTAAACCCTGTAGAAACAACTAGTAAATCACATTGAAACACACACCAGGCGCTTGTTTCTGCTGGGAAATCAAAGAATTATATAAAAGTCGGACTGGACAGACTCTTACGAATATATTCTCAGAACCAAGAACATTTTTAAATTTAAAAAAAGGCTCTCACTTTACGAGTAGAAGGGGCCTGGTGGCTGAGGGGCAAAGCGCTAGCTTTCTGAAAGGTATTGGGGTCTAAGCTCGGTGAATGCAGGGGTATTGAAGTGAGGGATTTTCAAGGCGCCACTGTCCCCACCTGATACTAATGGGTCACATGACACCCTCGTTAACTGCCGACCAAAGTGACCGATGACGTATTATCTGCCCTATAGATCGTCAGGTCTATTAAAAAAAACATTTACTAAAATTGGGGAATTAAAAAGGAAATGGCTAAAAAAATGATGTCCTCGTGCGCGTGCTTGTGAGTCTGTGTGTGTGTGCGTGTGTGAGATTTGGTGAAAACATTGACTATTGGTTTCTACTCAGAGTTACCTCTTCCTCGGTCAGCCTTGAGTTCTGTCCCTTGTTTGGTTTTCCGTTGTGGTCATGTCACGGCCTCAAGTGACACCCGACACCTCGGGTCAAACACTCTACCACTGGTCTCCTGCGAGGGACGGGGCTCTTCAATTTATCGATTGATTTTATTATGTTTTTCATAAAGAGTCTAAACGATGTCTATAGTTAACATAGGACACATCAACTTTTAGTGAATGTTAATGACTTTAATTAATGCAGACAGAACATACAAGCAGCGCACTACCGGATACTGTCTTAAGCACAATGCTTTTTTATCTCCCCCCCCCCCAAAAAAAAAAAAAAGGCACTGGTACAATTTTTTATCCCCGGCAATAAATTGTGTTTTTACAAACAACCGCAATACATATATGTGTGGGCTTATGCGTTACAAAAGATCTTAATACATATATGAGTACAAATTGTGTTTTTACAAACGCTCTCAAAACATATATGAGTTGGCAAGATAGAGTACTTTGCCAGTTGGAGATTTTCATCTTTAGCAAATAGCTATGAATATCCTGGTGTATGGAGGTCCATTCTTTATTTTATTTTTTTAAATTTCTTATGTTTTTCTTTATCCTTCCAAATATCACCACCACCATTCTGCGTATAGCTTTCTATTCTTTATATATGTTATTATATCCCTCTACTTTCTTAAGGCATGTAAAGCGGATTTTAGGAGACGGAAAGCTGACCATTGTGAATATTACTCTGTATACAATCCTGAAATTCCTCGTTTCGTGTGGCGTTTCTTTCCTCTGTCCATAATTTCTATTTTTTAAAAGACTTCTTTTTATTTTTATGTTCCACTGTCCAGAAGCGAAGTTCGTTTCTTTTTTCCACAATCCATAATTTATTCATTACATTCATAATATAGTGTCTTAAACACAGAATTGGAAAGACAAAGACAATAGTCTTCGGCACTAAAAATCGGACTGACGCGTTCCTTGCTCATGGCCAGATTCTTGTATGCTTGCGCATCTTGGACGCTGACTGCAGAACTACAAAGGAGGATCCTAGCAATGGAATTGAGATGCTACAGATGGATCCTAGGTATCACAGTCAAAGACCGCATCACAAATGAAGAGATTGGAAACTGATCATAACAGCAATTGGGCTAAAAACGAGGACTTGCTGATCACTGTCAAGAAAAACTCAAACTAAAACTTTATGGCCATATCACAAGGTCGTCGGGGCTCGTCAAAACCTTCCTTCAGGGAACAGTACCAAGAACAAGAAGAAGAGGCAGACAGAGAAATTGATGGGTAGACAACATCGAAGAACGGACGTGCCTGTCATTTAGATTCTATCTAAAACAAAAGACAGTGTTAGGCGCTTCCGTAGTGTCGAATGCTACCAAACTCTAATGGAGGTAACACTTAACACACTGTAGAAACCGTTAACACCGGCGAAATGCCGAACAATCAATAGAAGTTAGTCGACGCTGATGCTGAATATCCAAACAAGTTTAATAACCATGAAGGGAACCATCGAATGCCACCTACTTCTACTCTTCTAGCCCTTCATAAAATGTTTCTTATTTCTCCGTTGTTATGAAAGCGTCTTGTTGATGTCGACTCCTATTTCGTTCTGTCTTAAAAAAAACCTAATCCTTATTTTTAAATTACGTCATTGTCACTAAGTCAAAACTTTCCCTATTTCCGAAACAAATAATTAATTCCTAATCGTGCCATACCAACAGAGAGGAACGGAGAAAGACTGTCGACAGATCCTGTGTGGTCCCTCCAACAGTTCATCAGACCAAAGGATAGATAAAGGTGAACATTCCCAGTATTGACTTTTAGGACTGCGGTGTCCAATCATGCTCGACTTTGAGGTCACGTGATTTTCCCACTGTCAGCATTCCTGCACACACACACACAAAAAGAATAATACTAAGTTGAGTCCACTGAGACATGGTCGTCTGCTGGTTCATGTGCATTGTGGGTAGACGTCTCGAGTAACTGTATAGCACGCAGTACTAATGCGATGTTTTTAAGTCTCTTAGGGAAAAAATTGCACTATTTTACTTTGTTGCAAGGTGCACTTTTTACCCTATAGCAGGGGTTCTCATCCTGTGGGTCGCGACCCCCGTGGGGGGGTCGATTGACGATTTGCCAGGGGTCGCCAAAGGCCATCGAAAAAAATGGATTGTTTTTGTCTATTCTTCTATAGGTGTGTGTGTATGCGGGGGGAGGGGGGGGGTCGCGGCAGAGTGGGAGATTGTAAAAGGGGTCGCCGAGCATAAAAGGTTGAGAACCGCTGCCCTATAGCGTAGAGATTTTGCATCACATGATGCTTTGTACTAACGCCATAATGAATATATTAATTGCAATATTAAATGTCAGAACGTAACTATTTGAGAAGTTACACTGGAAAGACTTTCTTCCGAGCCAATAATAACCCAATAGTTTTACGCATACGATGCAATGTAAACCGTTACGGCATGAGCTGTGGTTTACTATACTGTTGGGGGGACTTAAGAGACTTTATATTTAATTGCCATGTACAATTACATTGAGAATTAACAGAACGAAAAAGCAACTCTTCAGATTGATAGTCTTTACCCGATCGTTCATTTTCGTAATGTATTCGGGTATATATCCTTACTAAACAAATTATTCATCGAGCGAGGCTTTGTCACCTGGTACTACACTTTTACTCACTTAATTGTAAAGGATAACATTATAATATTTTTTTTTTAATTTCAAGGTATGTCACAGTCTTAGTTGACATTGCATGATCTAAAGTTCACGTCATGTTAATAGTTTAAAAGACACGTGGAATTCCTGATGTAGAAAACAGGAAGTAGAATGAAAAGTTGACTTTGAGTTCAGTCAAGTCAAATCAAGTTAGTAAGGTCTTGCTCCCGTACAGGAAGGTTGGACGTTCCCTCCTGGACTGGTGGATATGTATGCATATAGCATGAGAGTCGAAGGACTAGTCATTGTTGATTAATAATATTTGAGAGTTGATTTCATTATGTGCTTATTGAATATTAAGGTATTATTCGTATTTCAATGGATATCTATAGTTGAAGCTCCAGTGTCACTAGTAGTAATTGTTCTTATTGTTACCCGCTGAGATGCGGACGTGATTTGTTGTTAACGTATTGGATACTTTTGATACCGCTGTTATGCGGATATGATTATTATTTCTTGACTTGTAGCACTAACAAGGAGTGCAGTATATTATTATTATGTTGTAAATAAAATCTTCATGTCTGCTGAACGGACTTGAGTCAGTCGTATAGTGTTTGTCTCGTCACGTGTCTAGAGCACTTCAGGAAGTAAGAACCCAGTATTACACCATTCAATCAGTCTCTAGTATTCAACCATTCATTTACAAGGTTACCTGCTATAGCAAATATTGTATTGCAATATGTAATATTGTAAGCTAGAAAGAAACATTGTGATTTTGATCTTAAGAACACAAAGCAATTGTCTAAGAACTAGGTAATTCACTTTTGATTGTTAAAAATATATATAGCTAAAGGGAAATAAAAAAAAATCCTTTTAACAAAGATCTTATCATTTGTAATCCTTGAAATGTTAATAGCAATGAAAAAAAAAGTATTAACAAATCAAATTTATATCTGTATATAATCAAAAAATGCAGGTCAAGCTGTTCGTTTCTTAAGTTGTTCGTTTCTTATCTCCCCTGTACAAAATCGTCTATAAATAAACATCCGATACCTACATAAGTATTTAAATGTGAATAAATTAAAAACTTCAAATGTATATAGTATCATATAATTTCCCCACGCGAGCATTTTTAAGGGGGGAGGTGTGACAAGAATAATAATAAGGGTGGCTACCTTTATTTTTTTTATTAGAGTTAGTCCCCTTTATTACTTCATTTAAGTCCCTGTTAACTGTGTACAATGGCTACTTCCTCTTGAGTCTTTGAGCTGACCACTGTACAATATTGTGAACTAAATCTCCATAATGTTTATATAATAGTTTTGTTGTTCTGTTCTGACTGTGTTAATCAAGAGGAGTGTGTCACTTTATGGGAATGTATCTTTCACTAACGAACTAAGTAGACTTTATTTATTTGTTGTTACTAAGTTGGTTGATGTAAATATTGTGTCTACTTAGTCTCTTATCCTTTCCTGTATGTGTTTTTTTAATAAAGACCAGATTTGGGTCGTATAGTATGTAAAAGAGAAACTTTTGTCTTGATAAGAGACAGTTGTGTGTCTCATGGATGACTGTCATTTGACTGTTAGGACCTGTATTATAGTATTGTAATCCATTGTTTGTTTTGAGCTGGGACACTATTGTGCCTCTGTGAAGGCAGTTCTTTGATTATGTTGAACTGAACCGGCCCTACTATTTTGATTTTTTTTTTCATTATTTGACTTGCCTTTGTTGGCCCTAACGCCCATTTTCTTTTAATGATCTTTTTCTTTTGTTCCTTAATAAAATCTTTATTAGTTGTACTGAAATCTCAAAGTTATTACTTGTATGTCTTAGTAAGTTATATATCTAGAGGTTATAATGAATAGCCTGGGTAGTATAATTTGGGACCACAAAATATCACTAGACTAACTTGCCAGTACAGCAGAAGTCACTGGTCTTATGACCTATCCTAATTCTAGGTCACAGCACCAATATGTCTGACAGTTTAAGTTTAAGAATTAGACTTAATGTACACCATTTTTTACAATAATCTTTTCAAAAAACAGCGTTAGCTCATAAAGTTAGGTTACTATTTCAGATCTTGCAATCTATAGGGCAGATGATGTTAAGGTCATCTGTTTCTTGGCCAACGGTTAACAATCAGGGTGACATATGGCCAGCACAACGACCAACCATCTTTAATTTCCCCATCAAAAATCAGGTACCCATTAGATTTGGGTGGATTCAGAGGCGCCCTAAAAAACCCGAAATTAAAAATCCCAGTCTTCACAAAGATTCGAACCCAGGATCCACCGCTTGGAAACCAAGCGCTTAATCATTTAGCCACCGCGCCTCATGTTAGCTCATTAGTTCATGATTTTAGTGGCTGTGTGTAAGTCTGAGCGTAGTGCGGAATTCAGAAATAAAAAGGCTGAATGCAATTAACTTGCACAACAGCAAAAAACATCCCAAATGTATAAAGCATGGTTTTATGTGGGGCATTAGCATTATACAGAGAGAGAGAGAGAGAGAGAGAGAAAGAGAGAGAGAGGCAGACAGAGAGAGACAGAGAGAGAGAGACATAGAGAGAGACAGAGAGAGAGAGAGAGAGGCAGACAGAGAGAGGCAGACAGAGAGGGAGACAGAGACAGAGAGCAAGAGGACAGAGAGAGAGAGTCATATATAGGGAGAGACAGAGAGAGAGAGAGAGACAGAGAGAGACAGAGAGAGAGAGAGTCATATATAGGGAGAGACATAGAGAGAGAGAGAGAGACAGAGAGAGAGACATAGAGAGAGAGAGATAGAGAGACAGAGAGAGAGACAGAGATAGAGAGAGTCATATATAGGGAGAGACAGAGAGAGAGACAGAGAGAGAGACAGAGAGAGAGACAGATACAGAGATAGAGAGAGTCATATATAGGGAGAGACATAGAGAGAGAGACAGACAGACAGAGAGAGAGAGACATAGAGAGAGAGACAGAGAGAGAGACAGAGATAGAGAGAGTCATATATAGGGAGAGACATAGAGAGAGAGAGACAGAGACAGAGAGAGAGACAGAGAGAGAGAGACATAGAGAGAGAGAGAGAGAGAGACAGAGAGAGAGACAGAGAGAGAGAGAGAGAGAGACAGAGAGAGAGAGAGAGAGAGATAGAGAGAGAGTCATATATAGGGAGAGACATAGAGAGAGAGAGAAGGAGAGAGAGCAACAGAGAAAGACAGAGAGAGACAGACAGACAGACAAACAGACAGACAGAGAGAAAGAGAGAGACAGAGATAGAGAGAGACAGATTTTTATATATAGAGAGACAGAGAGACATAGAGAGAGACAAATATAGAGAAAACAAGAAAAACACTTTTTAAAATATTTCTAAAACACAAAGCTTATATTCAGTGTAATTGCTTCAATTAGTTTGGATCAGTCATGTCATTTAGTTAGTAATAGATCTAGACTAATGGACTAACATTATACATATTTTTACCGATTGTTTTTATTTAGCGCTATTTCATATTTTAAGCTTTCTCAACGGCGCTATGATTCTATCACTTGTCTGGACCAGTTGGGCAAAAGGTATGGGGGTTGGGGGGGGAGAGAATGACGGGGTATCTGAGTCAACGTTTCCGTATATATATATATATATATATATATATATATATATATATATATATATATATATATATATATATATATATATATTCAACGACTTGAATTCGAAGATGAAGCTCTAGCCTCTTTAAGCCAACACACTAACCACAGTGCTAGTTTTAAGTGCTTATAAAAATAAAAGGTTGTTAGTTTCAAATTTTGAATCGGCGACCCATAAAGGGGACAAATTAAGCTTATATTACCACATCAGTCAAATACAATTTCTTTCCCTTGTTCGATACCAAAAGAAAAAATAATAATAACCAAAAGTTAACTAATAGATTTAATAGGATTTTTTTTTTTAAATTGATTCTTGTGTTGTCAGGTAAAAGAAATAATTGTGTGAAATTTCAGCATGACCCGAGATTGGGGTGTGAGAGAAATAATGTGTAGAAACTTTTTACCAGACATCATCATTCTTTGGGTTCCTCATGGAACATAGGGCCTCGACAAAAACACGCCACTCTCCACGGTCTCTTGCTAGCTTTTGATATCAGCATTGTAAAAAAGAGAGAGAGAGAGAAATGATTATAAGAGAAAGAGACAGAAAGAGACGAGAGAGAGAGAGAGAGAGAGGGGATTGAGAGAGTAAGGGAGGAGAGAGAAACGATAGATGGGGGACAGAAGAGAGACTGTGAGGGGAAAGAGAGAAAGTATATCAGTGTTCCCCGGAACCCTAGTGTTCCGCGAGGGATGAACATGTATTCCACGAACTACTGGAATATTAATTAGTAAGCCTCCCGGAGAATAAATCTCTCTCTAAAAAGAAGTAAAAAAGTTCCGCTAAATACTCAGAATGGGCGAAGTGTTCCGCTAAATACTCAGAATAGGCAAAGTGTTCCGCTAAATACTCAGAATGTGCGAAGTGTTCCGCTAAATACTCAGAATGGGCAAAGTGTTCCGCTAAATACTCCGAATGGGCAAAGTGTTCCGCTGAATACTCAGAATGGGCAAAGTGTTCCGTTAGAGAAAAAGTCTCGGAAACACTGATCAATTATATTTTTTTTTGCCAACGATCACGTGACAGTCTGCAGAGTCTAACTCTGCTAACTCAACTCAGACCTTCGCTCACCGACCTGTGTGACAGGGGGCATTGGTTTGTCCAGTGGATGCCCTAACCAAACACTCCCAGAGTGAGTGCATTCGTAAATGAGCTCCCTTCTTTGTCCTTTGTGTTCGAAATTATTTATTGCATACTTGCGCTCAGTAACGCCAGTCTGACCTTTTGCGCGAACAGAATACTCTCTCTCTCTCTCTCTCCTCTCTCTCACACACACACACAAACACACACACACACACACAATTAGGTCGAGGAACATGGCCAACAACGAAAACAAGGTCACGTTCGAATTTTTGTTTCACAACGTTTTTTTCATTCTATTAGAAGTGAATTAATATTCATTCTCTTGCACTGTCAGTGTCATTCTCTTGCGTTGTCAGTGTCATTCTCTTGCACTGTCAGTGTCATTCTCTTGCACTGTCATTGTCATTCTCTTGCACTGTCAGTGTCATTCTCTTGCACTGTCAGTGTCATTCTCTTGCACTGTCAGTGTCACTCTCTAGCACTGCCAGTGTCATTCTCTTACACTGTCAGTGTCATTCTCTTGCACTGTCAGTGTCATTCTCTTGCACTGTCGGTGTCATTCTCTTGCAGTGTCAGTGTTAGTGTCATTCTCTTGCACTGTCAGTGTCATTCTCTTGTGCTGTCAGTGTCATTCTCTTGCACTGTCAGTGTCATTCTCTTGCGCTGTCAGTGTCATTCTCTTGCGCTGTCAGTGTCATTCTCTTGCGCTGTCAGTGTCATGCTGTGTTAAATAGAAAACGCAGTGCAGTGCCATTAAAAGTTTCCACTTCAGGAGTTATCTGATGATGTGGTAGTTCTGCAGCCGTACAGCCCTCTGACAGGGGACGAGAATTTCCTTAAGGATGCTTAGGGCAGATGATGTGAAGGTCATCTGTTTCTCTGGCTCACGGTTTACGAAGGTGTCATGTGGCCAACACTACGACCAACCCCTACTGATGTCAGGTCAGCATTAGAGTTGGGTGAACTCAAAGGTGACCTAACATCCCGAAACAGAAAATCCCAGTCTTCACTAAAAAACATGAAACCCTTTGGATCAGAAGCCAAGCTCTTAACCACTCAGCCATCAAAACCAATGTTTTACAGATAGCCAAAGATAGATAACTTAATGTCAGATGACTAGATGTTACATGACTTCCTTTTATGGGACTGGATGTTAACCTTTTTACATTTAACAAAAATAATCAGCCGGCACTTAGATAGACTTGCTAAAAAATATCAATACAGGGGAGATAATTAAATAAAATATTGAAATATTAGAGTAACAAAGGTAAGGGAGATAATTATATATTAAAAATATTAAGGTGTTAGATTACCATAGGTAAGGGAGATAATACAAAAAAAGTCTCATCTCAATATATTAATTTTCGCTACATCGTATTATTATTTTTAAAGAATATTGCAATGCGTACTTCCATGCACCTACATTTTTCATTTTCTCCAATTCCGTAAATCGTAAAAATGTGAAAATATAGTAAACGGACAATACACTAGACACTGAATGTCACATGACCTGTACACGCTTTTAATAGAACCCTATTCCATGTGGAACTTTTCCGATGGAAATTTGTCAAACACATTGTTATGGTAAGGACCAAGAGAAAAACAAAGCAGTCGTAGCTGTCTTAAAATACACTCCAATAGCCACTGGGCATTTGGGCCATCACGTGGTCTGATATTTACATATCAGCCTAGTTCCGAAGACAAGCGTGGGTTAGGTTGATAACATTTTAATGTTATCTAAAAGTTCGCTTTAGAAAAACAACGAGTCTGGACCTAATACAGGTTGTTGTTTATACTGATGTTGACATTCTAACTGTTGGGATTTTTTATAGTTGTCTTATTGTGTGGCTGTTGGGTGGTTGTTAAGAATGTTATTCTGGTTGTAGTTGTTATGTCTGTAGTTGTGGTTGTTGTCGCTAAGTTGTGGTTGTTGTCGCTAAGTTGCGATTGTTGTCCCTAAGTTGTGGTTGTCACTAAGTTGTGATTGTTCTTGCTAAGTTGTGTTTGTTGTCCCTACGTTGTAGTGGTTGTCGCTAACTTGTAGTTGTTGTCGATTAGTTGTGGGTTTTGTCGCTAAATTGTGTTTTTTTTTTGTCGCTAAGTTGTGAGTTTTGTCTCTAAATTGTGGGTTTTTTTTGTCGCTAAGTTATGGTTGTTGTCGCTAAGTTTTTTTGGTGTCGCTAAGTTATGGTTGTTGTCGCTAAGTTATGGTTGTTGTCGCTAAGTTATGGTTGTTGTCGCCAAGATTGGATTGTTATAGTTGCTGTATTTTATAGTTGTTGTTTTGGTGAATGTTTTTCTGGTTTTGTTACTGTGTGGTTGCTGTTGTTATGGTTGTAATTGTTATGTCTGCGGTTGTGGCTGTTGTTTGAGTTGTGATTGTTTCAGTTTTATTTTTCGTTGGGTTTTGGTTAGGGTTTGTAGTTACCATATGTTTGTAGATTTATGGTTGCTGAGGATGTTACGTTTTGGTTATTTGATCGTTGTAGTTTTGTGGTGGTTGTGGTTGCAGTTGTGGTTGATTTGGTAGTTTTTTTGTAGATAGCGTGGATGCTGCAGTTAGAGCTATTATTTTTGAGATCATAATCTATCAATATTACATGTCTGGTCATAAATTTCAACTCTATTCAATGCTATATTTCCAAGCAATATTCTGTGTCGTATAAGTCTTAAAAAAGATAAATGCTTTAAATTTGCTGGTGAAAATGTTTGTGCATCAAATGCTAGTTTCTAACAAGCTTCTGCGTTTGCCATGGGTACCAGAGGTCAAAGATCAAACCAGCTAACAATACAGCGTATACTTTCAAGTACTTCGCGTTACTGACACCAGCTTATCACTTCATTACGAATTGTTGCAGGGGGGGGGGGGGGTTGTGCGCTGCATCTCCCGGACTTGTTCAGTATCATACTCAGCACCCCCCCCCCACCACCACCACCATTCCCTTCCAAGCTTTTATCATCAAATCTGATCTCTCTCTCTCTCTCTCTCTCTCTCTCTCTCCGTTACTCCTGCAGACCTCCGCCTTACCTCCACCACTAGAATCCAGGTCACAAATCTCTCTCCACGAAGTCAGAAACCTGCTTATCACACACAGCGCCCACCATCGCCCCCCCCCCCACCACCACCACCTACGCCCCACACTTAAACCCCCTCCTCCTTTCTTACACTTTTATCACACTCCCTTACTTCCTCACGTCCCTCCTCCCCCTCTTTCATTTCCTCCTCCTCTCTTCTCCTCCCTCTCTCTCTCTCTCTCTCCTTTCAGATGTGAGCACACACAACAAACTCTCGAGCTGCCTGTCGGTGCGCGCGTGCGTGCACAGTGCCACCAAAAAACCAAAACAAAGACCCCCGACTAAAAAATAAAAAAAAAACAAATCAGTTTTCGCGGACGTTTTTGTGTCAGTTCCAGAAACATTTGTTGTTGACGTCTGCGATTAGCTTGATGAAGATTTAAGTTCTCGCTACAGTTAGACGTTTGTTCTAGCAGGAATTATTAAAAACTATTTTTTGTTTCGTAAAGTTGGAGGATTTTATCGGAACTGAAGAGATATATGCCTAAGTAGGTCAGTTCAAATTTATTCTTGATTGATAATAGGTGGATGCTCTAAGGAATAGCTTCTCAGTATATCTCCTAAACTCAAACATATGCACAGTATTTTTTATACTTCTAACTGATTCTCTCTCTTCTTTTCTTTCACAATCCTCCTCCTCTCTCTCTCTATCTCCTTTTCTCTCTCCCTCTATCTTTCTCTCGTTCTCTTTCTCCCTTTCTTTCTCTCTTTTTCTCTCTCTTTCATTTAAATTATTCTCTTTCACTGGACATCTACTGGCGTTATTTCATATAGGTATAGAATCTAGACTCTAGTAGTTATACTGTTAAATAAAATAGTCACATTATTCTACACCCCAAAATTTACCAACATTTGAAAATTGATAACAGTAATACATTTTCCTTTTCATGCTTGAGGTGCATACAAAAATGCATTTCGGGGAAAAAAATTGGGTACAATGAAATACGATTGTTTGCAATTGATACATTATAGCCTCATAATACATGATGATTGTAAAACTGTTCATCATGTAATTACCTACTGGAGTGAATGTTGACCAGTATTCTCGGATGTTGGTATACCTTCACTATTTATTTGTAAATGCATGTACACCACTTTTGTGTTTAGTCTTTGTGCCTACATATTTCCAAACTTTCAGAGATAAGCGAGAAGGGATATCCAGCAATAGGAAAAAATATTGTTTACTATTTTCCTACTTTAATTTTTTCTTTATATTCTTATAGTTGTTAAACTCCTGTTGATAATGCAATTAGAAATGACCTTGACACTTTGAGCCACCTGTTATGTGCTTAAATCAGTGTAAATCAGTGGCGGGTTATAGGAAAATAAATTAATATTATAGCTTTTATATAGCATGCTTATAGCATGCTCAGAGCGCTTTGGTCCAATCTCATTTGTGGACCAGTGGGGGGAGGGGGTATCTAGGAGTTAAGTTTCCTTGCTGCCTTTAGGCTTTCATTAAAACGCAACTCTGCCAAGACAAGCCAAGTTCAAGCGCACTTAGCCTCTCGACCACGCTTCCCACTATTATTAGTTCATAATTATTAGTCCATAATTATTAGTCCATAATTAATAGTTCATAATTATTAGTTCATAATTATTAGTTCATAATTATTAGTTATTAGTTCATAATTATTAGTTCATAATTATTAGTTCATAATTTTTAGTTCATAATTATAAGTTCATAATTATTAGTCCATAATTATTAGTTCATAATTATTAGTTCATAATTATTAGTTCATAATTATTAGTTCATAATTATTAGTTCATAATTATTAGTTCATAATTCCATAGCACTAAAAAACTACGATGTTTATGTTTATAATTTGAATTAGATCAATTAGATATTCATTATAAGACATCAGTTAGGCCAGGTTCACATCTAACTTCACATTTCACCTTTACCAATCCTTTGGTCTGCTGGACCGCTGGGGCACCACACAAGATCCGTCAACCTTCTTTCTCTATTCTTCTCTGTCATTTGTCTTTGATAGAATTTCATTCTGATGTTCTTTCTGAAAATATTGAAACCTGCCATTTTTACCTGCCTGTGTGGACCACTTCGGGGGGCCGATTTTGAGTTTGTGTCTCCACACAAACTGTCTTTGTAACCTTGTTAAATAGTATTTTGCTTGTTATATCTCGCAAACAAAGAAATTCCCAGAGTACATTAGTGAGAGCTATACTTGTTGTACGGAGCTATACGGAGTTATTTCCCTTAGCTAAGCTTTGTGGTTTTTAAAAACTCTTTGTCTCCTAATCGACGATACCATCGTTGATTTGACCTCATTTAATTATATTAATGTTTTATTTTATAAACTTGACTTTGTGTTATATTAAAAAAGAGCATGCAATTTACCCTTTAATTCTATCCAAATACAACATTTTCTGATAAGAAACAAGAAAGCTATTGAAGCTTAATCGTAACAGGGGAGTGAATTAGTAACGAGCCAAATGAAGAATTCCTTCGAAACGTGGACAAATAATAACGGAGAGAAAGAGTTAATGCATTGTTTATTTTCTGCTTGTTTTTAAACTTATTTGTTTGTTGTTGTTTTTTTTTTTCCTTCTGCTGTTTGAATTCACACATGGACTCGCTTAGAGAGCTAGATGATTAAAGATTAGCTCTCTCTCTTCTCTTCACTGAACGTCATTATCGCACTTATTAAAGATAGATAACTCGGTACATGACCAAACTGTTAACCCCCCTTTGTTGTTGTTGTGTTTGGCAAGGCCATGCATTAATCACCATGGCAACTCGCATTTGTCGTGCACTTGTTAGGCGTATGATAACACCTGACGCACACAGAAAAGCATTCTTTAATAATTAATTAGCCGATGTGCTTTAACTACTTTTAACGAAGTGATATGAAAACTGGCTACCCACTCCGCCGTGGCTGTCTTCCAGAGTATGGGCTTTAAAGACATAATGGGCAGCTGGATATTTTCAGTACTTCTTCGTCCATTCTTTCAAAGAAATAATGAAAGGGAGATAATTCTGCTTTGTTCATCTAAAAAAAGGGAGATAATCAGTTGTTGTTTTTTAAATTTAAGAAACGCTTATTAGCTACCGATACAACTTACGCCTACTTTGAGGAAAGTTACAACCTCAAACCTGACAGCCCCAAACCTTAAATCTTGCAGCATAAAATCTTGCAACCTCAAACCTTGCAGTCTTAAACCTTGAGGCCTTTAAACCTTGCAGCCTTAAACCTTTGAGGCTTCAAACCTTGCAGCCTTAAACCTTGAGGCCTCAAATCTTGCAGCATTAAACCTTGCAACCTCAAACCTTGGAGTCCTTGAGGCCTGAAACCTTGCAGCCTTAAACATTTGAAGCCTCAAACCTTGCAGTCTTAAACATTGAGGCCTCAAACCTTCCAGTCTTAAACCTTGCAGTCTTAAACCTTACAGCTTTAAACCTTGCAGTCTTGAACTTTGCAGCCTTGAACTTTGCAGCCTTGAACCTTGCAGCCTTAAAACTTACAGCCTTAAACCGTACAGCCTTAAACCTTGCAGCCTCAAACCTTGCAGCCTCAAACCTTGCAGCCTCAAACCTTGCAGCCTTAAGGTTGTGTGTGTGTATGTGTTTCGTGCGTGAATGTTATTCGTATGTGCATCTCTATTGTTATTGCTACAGTAGTTACGCTGAACGCTGAGGCCGTCAATTGTAGTCAAACTGAATTTCCATTTGATTGGATCAATACGAATTATATCTTATTTTATCTTATCTTAAAACGTACAGCATCAAACCTTACAACCTCAAACCTCACAGCCTTCAACCTTGCAACCTTAAACCTTGCAGCCTTAAACCTTGAGGCCTCAAACCTTGCAGCCTCAAACCTTGCAGCCTTAAACCTTGCAACCTTAAACCTTGCAGCCTTAAACCTTGAGGCCTCAAACCTTGCAGCCTCAAACCTTGCAGCCTTAAACCTTGCAGCCTTAAACCTTGCAACCTTAAACCTTGCAACCTTAAACCTCAGATTTCTTGCTATGAATGAAGGCAAAGAAAAGTTTGTGTAATGAAAGCAACATTTGTTTATTGATTTTTTTTTTATCCTTAAAAATCAAGATTTCATTACTATTATAAATATTGATTATTATTTCTTTTTTTTTTCTATGCAGCGCATCTGTCACGCTTATAGCTCAGTGCGCTTTGATCCGATCTCTTTTGTGGACTAGTTGGGGGGGGGTGAGGTAATCAGAGAGAAGGCTTCCGTGCTGGATTTAGGCGCTCATCAAACACAACCCTTCTCGCTCATCAAACACAACCCTTCTCGCTCATCAAACACAACCCTTCTCGCTCATCAAACACAACCCTTCTTGCTCATCAAACCCAACCCTTCTCGAGTCGGGATTCGAACTTTAGTCCCTTTGTTAGGTGCCCAAAACATATCCAAGCTGTTTTGGCCTCCCAGATAAAATAAGGAGAATCCGACTCTGAACACGACTCCCACCCCTATATTTATTACCATCAGATCTAATCAATGTTTGTTAACAGGTTGGACATTGTGATCTTGGTGCTGAGCTGGAATTTGAATTTAATAATCCAACATTTGCTTGTAAAAGATTTTTTTTTCCTTTTCAAAACAAAGGGAGCTAACAATGAAAACATAAAATTGACGTTTAAGCCAGTGTATGCTATGCTTTCTTTTAAAGATAACTCCTTAGCCTTAAGCCTTTCACTATCGGAATTGTAGGGCTCCAACACGTCATCTCTTTGGAGTTTTAACTACCTTTTTTATTGGCCTTTTTTTTTTTTTTTGCTTTCTCTGTTCGTTGCTTACCAAGTTTAAAACAGAATTCATTGGGTATTTCTATACTGAGAGCTAGAACATGTTCCCAGCGTCACTACCATAAAATTGAAAGTCTTTTACCACGAAGCACAACGTATTTGTCATATTAATTAATGTGCAGCTAGCATTGGCTCATTCACCAATCGCAAAAAAACAGCATTGAGCCACGTGATTCTCTATCTCTTCTATACAAATTATGATCTCATTTTAATTAACAATGGTTATCACCTGACAGTTTTTTATTTCGATGTTTTATCAATATTAACACGTGACGGTTCGTTTTGGTGAATGAGGTCCATTATACATAAAACACAGAACCATAATCTTCAAATACAAAAACAAAATCTAATAAAATACTCAGAAAGACACAAAGATGGAGGCACATTCCTCGTCCCATATGCTAGGACAAATTTGTACAAATTCTCTTTCTTCCCTAGCGCTATTAGAGCATGGAATGGGTTGCCTGAGCTAGCCAGGAAAACCAGTGACTTAACAGAATCACCTTTTTAGAAGTAACGTCTGTATTATATAAGATGTCCTTGACATTGTTTAGTTTGTCTATTCCCAAATCCCTTCCAGTCTTCCTCTTTTCATTCTTGGGCGTTCTTGTTATCACCACCACATTTCTTTATATCGTTTCGTCTTCTTTTTCCATCTCACCGTATTTTGCTTAAGGAACGTAATCGGAATGTTAGAATCAAAGGGAAGAATAAAAGGAGAGGTCACTGCGATTAATCCCCAAATTTTACTGTTCTTTTTTTTAAAAGATGAATTCATTTAATGTCTTAAACTTTTACATAATACATCGAATTATGCAATTTAACATTGTATCTTTAATTCGCTACATTATTTCATTCATTCTAAGACATTTATTTCCGAACTGATAGTATAAACAAGCAAATAAACAATCTGGTTTCTTTACCAAGGGAGAGCACCAGAGATTCCATTTGTTTTCTGTGGAATTCTTTCCCCTTGTTTTCTTATCTCTTATCAATTAGCTAGCTGTGCTGTTGCAAGTTCTTACCAAAAAAAAAAAAAAAAAGAACCACTTCAGAAGAGAGAGAGAAAGAAGAAAAAAAAACTAGAACTTATTGTGGAAGTTCGCCAGAGGTTATACTCCGTATAATTGTCTAGAGACGAATCCATTAAAAACTTAAGTGCGTTTACTCAAAGCTTCATTCACACTGCATCGTCTCGTCCTGTGTATTATGAATAAAACCATTCCAGCCTTACTTGAATGTACTGGTACTTTTCTCATAATACTTGTATTAACTCATTCCGTCCGCTTTTTTTCTCCCTTACTATTCTCGGATCAAGTGGATACTTTGCACAATTCTTCCTCTTCTAGATTCTCATTTTACATGTCGGAGGGTTCAGATCAGTAATCCTATATCTGAGATGAACCGCGCAGTGGTTTCCAGATCAGGCAGTTCAGATCAGTAATCCTATATCTGAGATGAACCGCGCAGTGGTTTCCAGATCAGGCAGTTCAGATCAGTAATCCTATATCTGAGATGAACCGCGCAGTGGTTTCCAGATCAGGCAGTTCAGATCAGTAATCCTATATCTGAGATGAACCGCGCAGTGGTTTCCAGATCAGGCAGTTCTCCGTATAGCTTTTGTTCTATTGGAAGGTTTTGTGGCCAGAGTCTTGTCCGGGCCTCTTGATATAGTATGCAGCTTTGAAGGACATGGTCAGCATTCTCTGGTGATGCTCCACAAGGGCAGGTTTCGCTCGTCAAGACTGGAAGCTTCAGGAACATATGTTGTCTCATTCTGTTGTGTCCGGTTCTGAGTCGAAAAATTATGCGTTGGTCATGTCGAAATAGTATATAATAGGCACACTTATTCAGCTTATAATAGGCACACTTATTCAGCATATAATAGGCACACTTATTCAGCATATAATAGGCACACTTATTCAGCATATAATAGGCACACTTATTCAGCATATAATAGGCACACTTATTCAGCATATAATAGGCACACTTATTCAGCTTATAATAGGCACACTTATTCAGCTTATAATAGGCACACTTATTCAGCTTATAATAGGCACACTTATTCAGCTTATAATAGGCACACTTATTCAGCTTATAATAGACACACTTATTCAGCTTATAATAGGCACACTTATTCAGCATATAATAGACACACTTATTCAGCTTATAATAGGCACACTTATTCAGCTTATAATAGGCACACTTATTCAGCTTATAATAGGCACACTTATTCAGCTTATAATTGGCACACTTATTCAGCATATAATAGGCACACTTATTCAGCATATAATAGGCACACTTATTCAGCATATAATAGGCACACTTATTCAGCATATAATAGGCACACTTATTCAGCATATAATAGGCACACTTATTCAGCATATAATAGGCACACTTATTCAGCTTATAATAGACACAATTATTCAGCTTATAATAGGCACACTTATTCAGCTTATAATAGGCACACTTATTCAGCTTATAATAGACACTATTATTCAGCTTATAATAGGCACACTTATTCAGCTTATAATAGACACTATTATTCAGCTTATAATAGGCACACTTATTCAGCTTATAATAGACACTATTATTCAGCTTATAATAGGCACACTTATTCAGCTTATAATAGACACAATTATTCAGCTTATAATAGGCACACTTATTCAGCTTATAGTAGACACAATTATTCAGCTTATAATAGGCACAATTCTGTGGCATTTTACGTCTCGAGAGACGATCTTTTCCCTTTGCAACTTCTTGTGTGACTAAAGAGGCCAATCCTTGATACACAGCTGCGATCGCAGGTTGGGCACATATAATCACCTGGCACAATTATTCAGCTTATAATAGGCACAATTTTTCAATGTCGGTGACAACACGTGACTCAATAAAAAAAATCATTCAGTTAATTAATTAGTGGTAATTAATTTTAGTTTAGTTTTTTATTTTAGTTTTACATTGAGAGATATGTCAGTGATAGAGTTGTTATTTCCTTTATATAAACTTTATTTTTAAAAAGTATTTTTTAAAGGATTTTTATATTTTGCTTGTTAGGATCGCTCAGGGCAATGCTTCTCAACCTTTTACCTCTAAAATACCTTTTTATTTCCGGTTGCACGGCTTCTGCCTTATCTCCACTCATCTTCAAGCAAAACACACACACAAATGTAATGATTGTTATCTTATCTTATATAATACAGACGTTACTTCAAAAAAGAAGATGATTACGTCCTACGCGTCATGCATTCAGCCAGGCATGTTAACCAATGATCTAAATTCTGCCAAGTCGCTGTTTTTTCCTGGCTAGCTCAGGCAACCCATTCCATGCTCTAATAGCACTAGAGAAGTAGGAGCGTTTGTGCAAATGTTTCCTTTACTATCCTTTACTATTGTAAATTCTTTGGTTTGGTGAAGGCTGTCTCCGGAGTGTGGTCTTTGGTTTGGTGAAGGCTGTCTCCGGAGTGTGGTCTTTGGTTTGGTGAAGGCTGTCTCCGGAGTGTGGTCTTTGGTTTGGTGAAGGCTGTCTCCGGAGTGTGGTCTTTGGTTTGGTGAAGGCTGTCTCCGGAGTGTGGTCTTTGGTTTGGTGAAGGCTGTCTCTGGAGTGTGGTCTTTGGTTTGGTGAAGGCTGTCTCCGGAGTGTGGTCTTTGGTTTGGTGAAGGCTGTCTCCGGAGTGTGGTCTTTGGTTTGGTGAAGGCTGTCTCCGGAGTGTGGTCTTTGGTTTGGTGAAGGCTGTCTCCGGAGTGTGGTCTTTAGTTTGGTGAAGGCTGTCTCCGGAGTGTGGTCTTTGGTTTGGTGAAGGCTGTCTCCGGAGTGTGGTCTTTGGTTTGGTGAAGGCTGTCTCCGGAGTGTGGTCTTTGGTTTGGTGAAGGCTGTCTCCGGAGTGTGGTCTTTGGTTTGGTGAAGGCTGTCTCTGGAGTGTGGTCTTTGGTTTGGTGAAGGCTGTCTCCGGAGTGTGGTCTTTGGTTTGGTGAAGGCTGTCTCCGGAGTGTGGTCTTTGGTTTGGTGAAGGCTGTCTCCGGAGTGTGGTCTTTGGTTTGGTGAAGGCTGTCTCCGGAGTGTGGTCTTTGGTTTGGTGAAGGCTGTCTCCGGAGTGTGGTCTTTGGTTTGGTGAAGGCTGTCTCCGGAGTGTGGTCTTTGGTTTGGTGAATGCTGTCTCCGGAGTGTGGTCTTTAGTTTGGTGAAGGCTGTCTCTGGAGTGTGGTCTTTGGTTTGGTGAAGGCTGTCTCCGGAGTGTGGTCTTTGGTTTGGTGAAGGCTGTCTCCGGAGTGTGGTCTTTGGTTTGGTGAAGGCTGTCTCCGGAGTGTGGTCTTTGGTTTGGTGAAGGCTGTCTCCGGAGTGTGGTCTTTGGTTTGGTGAAGGCTGTCTCTGGAGTGTGGTCTTTGGTTTGGTGAAGGCTGTCTCCGGAGTGTGGTCTTTGGTTTGGTGAAGGCTGTCTCTGGAGTGTGGTCTTTGGTTTGGTGAAGGCTGTCTCTGGAGTGTGGTCTTTGGTTTGGTGAAGGCTGTCTCCGAAGTGTGGTCTTTGGTTTGGTGAAGGCTGTCTCCGGAGTGTGGTCTTTGGTTTGGTGAAGGCTGTCTCCGGAGTGTGGTCTTTAGTTTGGTGAAGGCTGTCTCTGGAGTGTGGTCTTTAGTTTGGTGAAGGCTGTCTCCGGAGTGTGGTCTTTGGTTTGGTGAAGGCTGTCTCCGGAGTGTGGTCTTTGGTTTGGTGAAGGCTGTCTCCGGAGTGTGGTCTTTGGTTTGGTGAAGGCTGTCTCCGGAGTGTGGTCTTTGGTTTGGTGAAGGCTGTCTCCGGAGTGTGGTCTTTGGTTTGGTGAAGGCTGTCTTCGGAGTGTGGTCTTTGGTTTGGTGAAGGCTGTCTCCGGAGTGTGGTCTTTGGTTTGGTGAAGGCTGTCTCTGGAGTGTGGTCTTTGGTTTGGTGAAGGCTGTCTCCGGAGTGTGGCCATTAGAACCATTAGAATCAGAAGCCTATGATTGACTGTGCTATAGCCTACTCATTCGCCCACAAACATTGGAATCATTGAATCGTATACACCAGTGTCTCCCAAACATTTGACTTATGCGTACCCCATCTAAAATTTGTAAAACGCTGAGTACCACTCGCCCCCCATCCCCCATCCAAAAAAAAAAGGATTTATTTTAATAACAATTTTTTTTTATAGGCCTACATTCACACAAAATAATAATTACTCTATCACAAGTATTCAAATAGTGAGTTAATTTTTTGCATACTTTAGAGACACATCAAATACATTCTAAAACAAAATGGAAACTTAATTTTTACATTGAAAACAGTGAGAGTGGCGACGGAAGTTGTAACGTCCTTATCCATTTCCAGATCTTTGTAGAAATTTGTCTCAATATGTAAATTAGTTTCGTATTTCAGCTTGTAAAAACTTAAAATAAATAATAAAAAGGATTTAGATATTTTATTAACATTTATAAACTAAATGGGTATTTAACAAAAAAGAAATCAGCATACTTAACCATGAGCAACACGTTTTCCTGTCAAACTCTTACCGTACCCCTTGGGGTACGCGTTCCCCACTTTGGGAAACACTGGTGTACACCATCGCGAGAATATAGTCGACATGGATAATATTTTTGGAAGAAAAAAAACAATTTAGTGTTTTAAAATGGTGATCGCCATTTCGACTGTGTGCCTTCTCTCTGTTTGAGCTGATTACGTGAAAATGTCCATGAACGCATTCGCTGCACTATTCAGCCAAAGAAAAAAAAAAACACAACCTGAGTGTTAAAACTTAAACTGAACATCGTAGAAATACTCACGGGCAAATCACCATGACAACAACCCCTGCGGTAAATGTACGTTTTCGACTTAAATCCTAGCAGACGATACTTCACGTCAGGTGACTTTGAGCCGAACCCCATTTGTGTATCAATCGTGACAACCAGCAGTTAAAAGATTAGTTTTCTTGTTTTCATGTAACTTTATGATGGTGAAGCATCACGTAGAACTATTTTTTGTTGTCGCTATTTTTTTTTGTTTATAACATGCATTTTTTATGAAGCACGTGGGGGCTTGAGTTTTTTTACATAAAAATTTAAACCTGAAATGATCTGAAACTGAAAGTCTGCACGTCAGACGATAATAAAATTGTACTGGCCAGACAGATCAGTCGTCCAACTGGCAAGGGCTTACCGTGAACAAAAAAATAAAGACTTAACATTGGTCGTTTCGAGTTATCTGCCTTGATCGTTAGTGTTACGATACAGATGTTCCACTGCTGGGTGTTTAACACTAGTTTTGTATTTTAGTTTTTACAAAGCTTATATCAATTCACTCTGTCTTCCTGTCTGTCCGTCTGGTAAAAATCTTGTATACGTTATTTCTCCGACACCCAATCTTGGATTAAGCTGAAATTTCGCACATTTCTTTCTTTCACCTGACAACAAAAGAATCAATTAAACAAATTATCCAATTAGTTAATTAACTACAGTTTATTAATTATTTTGTTTGGTATCTCCAATAAGGTAAGAAATATCACTTTATTTAAGAGGTGGTATCAGCTGAATTATAGGTCGCCAATATAAATTGAAACGATATATATATAACTATACAATCTTCTCTAGTCATAAGAACCTCGCTAGCAGAGTGGTTAGCACGTCAGCCAGAGGAGGCGTGAGCCACGAACTTGAATTCAGGTCGTTCCCTTTCTTTCTTGGCCACTCCCTCGTTGTCCGAACTGGACAAGACACGTGATAAGATCCTAGCGTATTGAGAAAGCTAAAAGCATGAAATAGCGCTAAACAAAAGCAAATTGTTTAAAAAAATATGTATTAATCGCACAGATTCATTGTTGTTGGTCTAGGTCGAGTGGAAATTTAATTACATGACTGATCCATATGGATACAATAGACCTCATTCACCCATACGAGCGGTGACGTGATAATATTGATAAAACATCGGGAAAAAAACTGTCACGTGATAACCATTGTTGATTAAAATTAGATCGTAATTTTGTATAGATGAGATAGAGAAGCACGTGACTCAATGTTGTTTGTTTACGATTGGTGAATGAGGTCCATTACACTTCGTATAAGCTTTGTAATATTAAGTATATTTCATGTTTCTCTTTAACGATTTTGGGTGGGAAGTTTTTAAATAGAGTTCTGTCGTTTCGCTTGGTGACAGACGTGAATGTTGCAATGATTTGGGGATAATTTTATATCCCTCTGCAGGGTTCCATTCTAAAGTTTCCACTCCTCTGACTCTCACACCATCTCTCCCGTCATGCATTCGAGATTCTTGATATGATTGAAGAATATTTTCACCTGCGATCCGATCCTCGTGAGTTTTCTCGCCTCTCACCTGAGAGTTTACCTGACGTGCACGTCTAACATGGAGTGCTGATGATTGACTTGAGTTACATAAAGGTGTGTGTGTGTGTATATTCGGGTATGTGTTTTTCTAGTGTAAGTCTGTGGGCAGGAAAGAAGTAAAAAAAAAAAAAAAAAGGTAGGAGGGTATAAAGTATCAGCTGTGCCAATGTAAAATAAAGATACATCAGAGAGAGAGAGAGAGACAGAAAGAGAGGGAAGAAGGAAATAGAGACTATATATATAGTCCCATATATCGCAGCGTCTTCCTGTCCTTGTCCAATAGTGCGCCAGTACGCTACACAAGCTTCAGTGCAAGGCAGGGCTACGACAACATAAAATGCCACGTCACAGGTCTTTACGACGTGGCCCAGAGCTATTGGTCTAAACTGCCCTCAGGTTGTGACGTTGCAGGTCAGTGTTGAGGTCTTCTATAGCGAATGGTCAGGGGCTAATTTAATAAGAAGATATCCTGCATTTCAAAAGTTTCACACAACACAAAACGGAACAGTATCTAGTTACAGTATTTTTACGGGGACCTACTAGAGGGCACTTTTACGTTATACGGATGTATGGCAAACGCGACATGAAGCTCTTCAAAATCGACACTAGCAGCTGGGAAGAGGTGGCACTGGATAGATCCACATGGAGAGGGAGCATAAAGGAAGGGTCACGGATTGCAGATGTCATACACAACAGAAGCAGAAAGAAGGGTGAAAGTACAACGGCGCCTGGTGGTTATAGATGCCCAACCTGCGATCGCAGCTGTGTATCAAGGATTGGCCTCTTTAGTCACACAAGAAGGTGCTAAGGGAAAAGATTGTCTCTCGAGACGTAAAATGCCACAGACAAGAGACTAGAGGGCAGGAGAGATGCAGGTAATCCACTCATAAGATACACTTGAAGATTGACACTAACAGTTGGGGGAGAAAATCAAAATTACGGAGTGGAACTGGATCGCAGAGGATGAAAACGCCAGAAGCAAGAACAAAAAATCAATTAAAAATTATTTTTTTTTAAACAAAGCTTTCATTAAGTGCAGTTGTGTCAATTAGTTTGGATCAATCATATAATTATATTTATATTAGATCCAGACTAACAACAATGAATCTGTGCGATTAGAAATATTTTTAGCAATTGTTTTTCTTAGGCGCAATTTCATGGTTTTAACTTTCTCAACACGCTATGATCCTATTACTAGGAGTAGGCGGAGAAAGAAGGGAGTATCTGGGTTCTTTCTTGAAGTAACGTCTGTATTATATAAGATAAGATAAGTTCGCTTTTTAAATGCACTTATAAGAAGATGAACGACCTGAATTCGAGCTCGAGTCTAAAGCCTCCTTAGCCTTCTTTAGACTACACTTTAACCACTGAGCCAGGGAAGTGCTTATGAAAATAGAAGGTTTTATAGTTATCTATTGTTAGTTTCAAACTTTTCTCTCTACAAAGTATAGAGAGTACTAATTCAATATGTTTCACTTTATCAGTCATGTATAATGTCTTTCTCGTGTTCCAGATACCAGACAAAATAATTAGTACCATTAGTTAATCACGTGCACAAACCTTTTTTAACTTTTTACGGTAGCGCAAGTTTCGAAAATGGATACTTCCTTTATCCACAAACAACAAGCCTCACCCCTCCTAAGTTTTGTAGACTGCAGTCTTTTAAAGTAAGTGATTAATGATGATATTGCGGAGTTGCGACCGTGCTTGATTATTCAACAGAAGAACCATTTTTTTTATTTTTTTACAACTAAAGAGATGACCTTGCCAACAACACATAAGACACCAACGTAAGTTCATGGTTTATAAAACAGTTCACGTTAGCATTGTCCATAAACTGTCCAAACTTGACCATCACTTGGTTTGTCCATTGTCCTCTGTTGTAGGCGAACGAAGTCCTTGATATTGGGATTCTTTCGGAAGGTTTTGTCTTTATTTCCTATGGCTTATTTTTTTAGAGTAGTGAGATTTATAACAAACGAATTTCCCTTTGATAAGACTGATTGGAGTATCATTACATTAACTCATTAGTAAAATCACTAAATTTAGACTTAGAGACATTCTTAAACAGAAGAATAAAAAGTAAAGTATTTATAACACATAAATAACTGAACCAAAGATTTCAAATAGAAGAAAAAAAAAACTAGTAAAAAATTCAGAAAGAAACAAAGATAGAGACATTTATTATTCTGTATGCTAGGACTAATTTTTACAAATGCTCATTCTTTCCTAGTGCTATTAGAGGATGCAATGTTTTGCCTGAATCAGCCAGGAAAACCAACGACTTAGCAGAGTTTTAGTAACTGATTAATATGCATGACTAGATTAATATTTTTTGATGTAACGTCTGTTATTTATAAGATATAGATAATTGTCTTTCATAGACCGAACAGAAAAAAAAAGGGGGGGGGGAGGATGCCTCTTTTTGGTCATTCGGATCTTATACCATTTAGTTTGGTGGACAACTACCGCCGATAAACTCTAATCAATATCGGGAAGATTATCAACTAGCTTGTCGGTAACAAAGAATTTTTGTTGTTGTTGTTTATTCAGATTATACTTTCACTCACAATAACAAACAGGTTAAGGCATCCACGTCCAGACCATATAATACTCTTGAGCACTCAAGGTTATTGAGAAGTTGTATATCGTTCATGATTATTCACACTAGAGTTTTCATCAATCATATAGTCATAGTCACAGATTTCTTCTTTATTCAGTAGTTCAAAAAAGTTTTACATCATCAAAAACAAAGAAAACAATTCACGGTCTCTCACGACAAGTAATATTCTACCTCAGAAATTGTTCATAGTTCATTTGGTTGTCCTAGTTTCCGGCTGTAGACACATGTACGAATACATGTATTATACATGTCCTCACATGACAAACGATGAAACAGGGGTTCTTCCAAAGGCAGCCGTCTCCAGTTTTCATGGAAGCCTGGAAGCCAAACCAATCCCGGGAAATACAATGCTAAATGTTTTTGTTGGTGCGTTTCCTAGTTGACAGATCAGCGTGAATCTTTATTGTTCTAATGTTATGTCCAACACTATATCCTTAAAACTGGGCTAATCAATGCAAACAATGTTCCTTGACATCCCTCAGTGATCACGTTGCGCCATTGTATATAGGTCAGGGAGCTCATTCTCATCACATTGCCAACAATACATAATATACTGACGTAAATTTCGGTTTAAACAACAATTGAAGCTAACATTGTTCATAAACTGTCCAAACTACAGATCAACAGACGTAAAAGAAAATTAAGAGACTTATAGTTAAAGATGATTTAAAAAATAAAATTTGTGACTTAAATTGGTAAATTTGATTATGAATAAAAGGATTTTATTTTCTAAAATGTAAATACATAAAGTTAAGGTGACATGACCTTCCAGTGCTATCACACTATGGATCGTATATCACACTTTTCATGAAATGTCCAGGCGGCACGGCCTAGCTATGTCCGCTTTCAACAAAAAAAAAGTTGATCAGAAATCTGATTGAGCGCATCGCCTTTTGATTAATAACGCCGTGGCCTACTTTCTGGCTCTTCGAGGCCTGGCCGCGGGCCCCCCTGTGTTTGGGGCATAGGTGTAGTACTTCTCCTTTACGACATCTTGCCTTCTTCTCAGAAACTGACTTTTCTACTTGCAGTGGCGTAGCTGGGGGGGGGGGGGGGTTCCAAATTTGAAAGTTTTCACCACCGGTACCCCGTTCGAGGGAAAAGGGGGAGACCCAAATGAATGCCCTAATTTATTTTTTTTTGTATAAATATTAAATATTACGCCACTGCCATGTAATTTTGCTTTTCTCGGGGAGTAAAAAATACTAGACAGTATTGATCTAGATGATGTTATGGATGACCTTTGCTGCACAGAAAGCACGACGTGAGGCGATATGAATTGACATTTGTCACTTGTGCACTATCTCTCCAATAAACAACGGTATTATTCATTAAAAGAGTCTTGATGATTCTTTTTGTGTTAATTTTACGTATAGAATGTACCAATTGCAATGAAGACCTATATTTACTGAGTACATTATCTCATGTCATGATGTCGAATGTCAGAATGCAGGGGCCAAAAATGGTCTTCCCCCTTGGCCCCCTAAATCGCTAGCTACGTCACTGACTCTTGTCTTGTTTTCTCTCCACGTTTTTCTCGCTGTCACTGTCTAGTCGACTCTTGTCTTGTTTTCTCTCCACGTTTTTCTCGCTGTCACTGTCTAGTCGACTCTTGTCTTGTTTTCTCTCCACGTTTTTCTCGCTGTCACTGTCTAGTCGACTCTTGTCTTGTTTTCTCTCCACGTTTTTCTCGCTGTCACTGTCTAGTCGACTCTTGTCTTGTTTTCTCTCCACGTTTTTCTCGCTGTCACTGTCTAGTCGACTCTTGTCTTGTTTTGTCTCCACGTTTTTCTCGCTGTCACTGTCTAGTCGACTCTTGTCTTGTTTTGTCTCCACGTTTTTCTCGCTGTCACTGTCTAGTCGACTCTTGTCTTGTTTTCTCTCCACGTTTTTCTCGCTGTCACTGTCTAGTCGACTCTTGTCTTGTTTTCTCTCCACGTTTTTCTCGCTGTCACTGTCTAGTCGACTCTTGTCTTGTTTTCTCTCCACGTTTTTCTCGCTTTCAAGTTTTTAATTTATCCATTTTCACTTTCAGTTGACACTATTCCTTGGAATGTTGACTTAGAAGTGACTTCTATTCAAGTCAGTGTCAGGGTACAAAATATTGGGGACAAAACGAACATTGCCGCTTTTAGAGAATTCAAGAGGAATTAATAATACTAGGTCGACCCACGGCGTAGCATACGCTGCTAGTTTGCAGGGTCGGCCTTAGAGCATTGCAACCTATGTGACCGGAGTGGACCCCACGCTAATCCTATGTGTAAATTATTAAATTAAACCATTTTGTAACTTATATAGATCTATTTAGATTTGCTTAAATTCTGGTTTGCGTTTTGTTTTGCTAGAGGAAAAGCGACATGGCTAAAAGTGCAAATAGCGCCTGGTGATTACAGATGCCCAACATGTGACCTCAGATCTGTATCAGGAATTGGCCTCTTTAGTCACAAGAGAACTTGAGAAGTTGCATAGCAAAAAATATCATTTCGCAAGACTTAAAATGCCACAATGTTGTATTTAGTACACGACGTAAAACTCAGTTATTAGCGGATCAACAACAGTAGGTTTTTTGTAAAAAAATATTAACTTCTGGGCAAAGTTCACTTCGTCAGACAAGATCTCTTAGAGTCCCAAGAAGAAATGGATCGATGGTCGATCGGGTTGAAATTTCCCTTCATTTCCAGACCATTTCTTTGCTTAACGAGAAATACAAAATACGAGATTGTCTTGTATCTACCAGGAGATAACGCTGACAGTGTAAGAGTACCGTATTGTCTGTAAGGAACGCGCATGTGGACCAGCGAAAATAAAAAGTGGAAACGCTAAAAGTTTGCTTAGTTTAAATTCCCATGATCGACTTGCTTCCTACTTCTCTCTCCAAATATCCGGCCACCTTAATAAAGCATTTAAAACCATTACTTTATTTAGATGGCACTGTTAAAGAATTATAATGTAGTCTCAATACGCTTTGAGAGTATAACATAAATTCAAATATCTAGAAACACATTCAAATAAAACTGAGTTTCTACAGCTAGATCTGGGTGTTAGGAGTTTCCAGTCATCTCAAGGCGCAAATCCTCTTGGAATGACGTCATTAATCTTTTAATCTCGTTTCGTTGCTAATCACGAATAAGTTTTTTATGAAACCTTTTTTCCGTTCTCCCCGAGAGACCCGATCACGCAAGGAGGGCGGCCTAGTGTCAGTGTGATAGTTTGATGAGGAGCTTTCAAATAGGGGGCTGACACATTTGTTCTTGTTTTTACATTACAGAAAACAAACTACTTCGACCCTTTTCACTTGCTATCTCTTCCAGTGAATGGCTACCCCTGTCGTGTGATATGCTCTCTGTACTGTCGTTTTTCATTGTTTCAGGTTCAAACCCTGCCCCGCCGCCATCATCCGTTTTCCTGCGGGAGGTTTGGGAATAGGATTAATAATCCTGAAGGAACATTCGAAATGTGTAAATCAAGTCATGTCACAACTTTTTCGGGATTTTTACAATTATTTTCACAATTAATTTTCAAATACATTCTTTAAGCGGTCAGCTGCAGCGACCACATTGAGTACTGCCCGTTTGATAAGAGAATAGTTGATATTCTGCTAAGCTGGATCGTTGGAACGCCATACGTCGAATCTTGACTGACTCTGTCCATTTCTCGAGCCAGGACTTTTTTGTTGGTGTTATTGACTTGTTGCGACCAGTGCTCGATTCTTACTAATGACAAACCATTTTTAACACGGTAGGGACTACCAGGAGAGAATGGGATGCGCCAATAGGAAGAATTATGTCCTATAGTCTACACCAGTGACGCCCAACCTAATTCGACCTGCGGGCCATTTTAAGTTCCAACACTCGTATCGCGGGCCACATGACCAAAAAGGTACAAAAAACAAAATAAAATCGATCTGAAACTATTTGATAAGAAACTTACAAATAATTAAAGAGACATTGGAAGTTTTTTTTTTTTTTTTTTTTTTTTTTTTTTTTTTGCACGCATCGGAAAATGGCTTCATTTCTCTACGTAAAATGTGAACAACTTTGTAGCTAGTTTTGGCACCAACTCATTATCTTGTCTCTTTTTTTAAATGTTCCCTTAGATCCTCCAAGCTCTGGGCGTAGTTTAGCAACCTTTTATTCGCGGTTCAAACCATGAATGCCGCCATATTTGTTTGCTTATGATTTATAAATATTGTTTAAACAGCCACAATGTCTTTATAAATTAAATATATTGGCTTATTATCATGTTCCACAAAAAAAAAGTAAAGATCCGTTCACTTTCTCTGCTTGATTCTACATTCTGAGTCCCATTTCAGAAACGCACAAGTGTTAAAATTAATAGAGAGGGCCCTAACGTAGGAATTGATGCATTTTCAGCCTTTTTATATGAAGGGGGGATTTTTTTACAGTAGTGCTGACGTTTCGGCGGGCCGGATGTGGCCCGCAGACCGTATTTTGGGTATCATTTTTGTACACTAATCGAAAATATTATTTAAAGACACTTTAAGAATTTCAATTTGTGACTAAAATTGGTGAAATTTATTGTGAATTAAAGGATTTTTTCCCCTTAAAATGTAAATACATAAAGTTAAGGTGTCCTGACCTTCCAGTGCTATCACACTATGGATCGTATGTCACGCTTTTCATGAAATGTCCAGGCGTAGGGATTAGTTGTGTCCGCTGTCAACAAGAAAAGTTAATCAATACTTTTATTTTGAAATCTGATTGGTTAATATGATTGGTATGTACATTTATCTGACTAAACACGCCGCTTGCATTCTAAGACTATTAAAAATGGTGCAAACTGTGTTTGCATATTTATTAAAAAAAAAAAAAGACGGCTCGCCTTCTGAAAGACAATGTTGCCGTTACAGCTTTTTGTTTTGAGTTCTCGAAATGCTGTGATGATATCCACGCATTATGTTTAGTATAAATATTAACGTGTTTTGGATGTTCCTTCAGGTTCTGAAGATAATGACATCCTAGCCAAAACCTCCCGCAGGACTATTGGGGGATAGCTGTGGACAGGGTTTGAACCCAGGACCTTTGTGACCACCAAACAATTATGCATAAAACACTGAACCATAATTTTCAAACACAAAAAAATCTATTAAAATACTCAGAAAGACACAAAGATAATGGCCGGAACTTAGTTCCATATGCTAGGATAAAATTTGTACAAAAGCTCCTTCTTCACTAGTGCTATTAGAGCATGGAATGGGTTGCCTGAGCTAACCAGGAAAACCAGTGACTTTGCAGAATTTATGTCTTTAGTTAACATGCATGACTTGATGCATGATGCGTTGGACGTAATCATCTTCTTTTTTGAAGTAACGTCTGTATTATAAAAGATAACTTGAGTCCAGAGTACAATACCATACAACCAGTCAGCCATCCAACTTTCAATCTCTGTTTTAGTTATTTTTTACGTCCTTAGGAAATAAAAATGTTGTTAGAATAATTTTATTCAGTCACTCAAATATTGGGAGGTCCTTAACTAACATCCATCCATCCCAGTGACACTAGAGTTTTTTGATGGAGCATGGCCTATTTCAGCACATCTTTCCAATCTACAATTTTAACAATTTTATTTATTTGTCCACAAAGTACAAGAGCTACATATATACACATAAGGCTAGTCTTCGTGTGCGAAGATCAGTGAGGAATGCAGTATTTACCGTGGCTGCGCAGTCCCAGCTGTGACCTACATATTTTGCCACATCCATGGCAAGCATAACCATTGTCCACAGGTGGTCGATTTAGATTTTCTAAATTAGTGCTCTAATAGCACTAGGGAAGAAGTAGCATTTATAACCATGTGTATATTATCGACCTTCTCAAGATAAGATAATCAAAATGATAACAAAAGACATAATACTGTAAGTGTTAATATATATTATATATTATAATTAGAACAAAAATAATTAATTAGATCTCTCCTGAGCGTTTCGTCTCTTTTGTAGATCTGCATCGTCAAGCCATTTTATTCGACGTCTGCCTTTAAAGTCGTCTGCCTAATAGTGTGACACCTGACTCCAACAGAGTTGTGTTTCCCTGGGTGCCTAAAGGCAGCATGGAAACCTTCTCCCAAACACCCCGTGGTCCACAAAAGAGATCGGGTCATTGCACATTGAACATGCTATAAGCATGAAAGTTGCGCCGTATAAAAGGAATTTAAAAAAAAAAAATCATAATTATCCAGACGGGTTCCAGAGGCTGACAAGAATTAGCTTGAGGAATGCTGTTTTAATTAACGGAATGACAGCAGTTATCGATTTTCTTAATTTCAAATGGCTTTTAAATTTTGTTGTTTTAAAGTTGGCTTTTAATTTGAGATGGTATTTATGGTGCTAACAATAACAGAAGAGCGGGTTGGGATTGGTTGAGCAGTGGTCCTGGATGTAATATTAACGAGAAGGAGAGGGAGGGAGAGAGAGAGAGGTAGAGAGAGAGAGGTAGAGGAAGAGAGGTAGAGGGAGAGAGAGAGAGGTAGAGAGAGAGAGGGAGAGGGAGAGAGAGGGAGGGAGAGAGAGAGAGGTAGAGAGAGAGAGGTAGAGGAAGAGAGGTAGAGGGAGAGAGAGAGAGGTAGAGAGAGAGAGGAAGAGGTAGAGAGAGAGGTAGAGAGAGAGAGGGAGAGAGGGAGAGGGAGAGAGAGAGGTAGAGAGAGAGAGGTAGAGGGAGAGAGAGAGGGAGAGGGAGGGAGAGAGAGGTAGAGGGAGGGAGAGGGAGGGAGGGAGAGAGATAGGGAGAGGGAGGGAGAGGGAGAGAGAGAGGTAGAGAGAGAGAGGTGGAGAGAGAGAGAGGTAGAGGGAGAGAGAGAGGTAGAGGGAGAGAGGTAGAGGGAGAGAGAGAGAGGTATTGAGAGAGGGAAAAGGGAAAGAGGGAGAGGGCGGGAGAGAGAGAGAGAGAGGGAAGGAGGGAGAGAGAGGTAGAGAGAGAGAGGTAGAGAGAGAGAGGGAGAGAGAGAGAGGGAGAGGGAGGGAGAGAGAGGTAGAGGGAGGGAGAGGGAGGGAGGGAGAGAGATAGGGAGAGGGAGGGAGAGGAAGAGAGGTAGAGGGAGAGAGAGAGGTAGAGAGAGAGAGGTAGAGGGAGAGAGAGAGGTAGAGGGACAGAGGGAGAGGGAGAGAGAGAGGTAGAGAGAGAGGGAAAAGGGAAAGAGGGAGAGGGCGGGAGAGAGAGAGAGAGGGAAGGAGGGAGAGAGAGGGAGAGAGAGAGGGAGAGGGAAAGAGGGAGGGAGAGAGAGAGAGAGTGAAAGATAGAGAGAGGGAAAGATAGAGAGAGAGGAAAAGCGTGAGACAGAGGAAGAGAGAGAAAGAAAGAGAAAGAGTGAGAGAGAGAGAGAGAGAGAGGGAGCGTGAGACAGAGAAAGAAGATAGTATGAGTATATATAGTTATGAGAGACTTGTGTTATGTGTGGGATTAAATGTGTGAGAGTTTGTGTGATAGGAATATGTGAATTCTTTCTGAGTGTGTGTGAGAGTTTTAGTGTCTATGTGTGTTGATGTAAGTATGTATTACACAGTATCTCAGTGGATGTGGGAAATGTATTTCAATGTGTAAGAATGTGTTGAAGCAGGATTGTTTGTACGTGAGTGTGTGTGAGTGAAATACATGTGTGTGAATTTTTTTTCTAGCATACTGATGCTCGCCTCCAATCCGCTATTTTTTTTCCTCTGACGTGATTGTTGCCCAGTTCCTTTTGATAGTTCAAAAAAAATGGTGTCATGACCCAGGTCGACAGAGTGATTGACTTCCCTACAAGCTTCATGGAAAACTAATCAGCAGAAACCTGAATCTGGTATTTGGGAATATAACGCACTGCAAGGTCTGACCTATTTGATGTCTGACCTATTTGATCTCAATAAAGGTCTGACCTATTTGATCTCAATAAAGGTCTGACCTATTTGGTCTCAATAAAGGTCTGAACTATTTGATCTCATTAAAGGTCTGACCTATTTGATCTTAATAAAGGTCTGACCTATTTGGTCTCAATAAAGGTCTGACCTATTTGGTCTCAATAAAGGTCTGAACTATTTGATCTCATTAAAGGTCTGACCTATTTGGTCTCAATAAAGGTCTGAACTATTTGATCTCAATAAAGGTCTGACCTATTTGATCTCAATAAAGGTCTGACCTATTTGATCTCAATAAAAGTCTGACCTATTTGGTCTCAATAAAGGTCTGAACTATTTGATCTCAATAAAGGTCTGACCTATTTGGTCTCAATAAAGGTCTGAACTATTTGATCTCATTAAAGGTCTGACCTATTTGATCTTAATAAAGGTCTGACCTATTTGATCTCAATAAAGGTCTGACCTATTTGGTCTCAATAAAGGTCTGAACTATTTGATCTCATTAAAGGTCTGACCTATTTGGTCTCAATAAAGGTCTGAACTATTTGATCTCAATAAAGGTCTGACCTATTTGATCTCAATAAAGGTCTGACCTATTTGATCTCAATAAAAGTCTGACCTATTTGGTCTCAATAAAGGTCTGACCTATTTGATCTCAATAAAGGTCTGACCTATTTGATCTCAATAAAGGTCTGACCTATTTGATCTCAATAAAAGTCTGACCTATTTGATCTCAATAAAGGTCTGAACTATTTGATCTCATTAAAGGTCTGACCTATTTGGTCTCAATAAAGGTCTGAACTATTTGATCTCATTAAAGGTCTGACCTATTTGATCTTAATAAAGGTCTGACCTATTTGATCTCAATAATTGTGCATTCATGTTGTCGAATAGCTAACCAGTGTTACTAAGTCACAGTTTTAACTGGTCATCAATTCAGATCTTTTCAACTCGTAAATCTAAACACAGTAGCAAGCGATTTTTAAAAAAGGAAACAAATCTTGAATTTAAAACTTATACAATTATGCATTTGCTTAATTTCCATAATTAATACAGATAAAAGAATCCTGAATCCGATTAATCGTTTGATCAATATAATCCATCAGTCGAAGTTGATTTTTTTCCGTTATTTATAAGGATTCTGTTCGATTAAGCGAATTGTACGATTAACCGGTGGTCAAGTTAACCGGATTTGACTCTATTTTTAATCTCGTCTTGACAGAAACTACTGGAGTTGTTATTTTGACTCTGGGATGTCAGGCTGAAACGGGGTTGTCAAGGATAAAATAAATGGGGAATCTGTTTATTGGATACAACAGGTGTCTCTGGACTTCTGCTATATATAGCAGTAATTCAGTTTATATATATATATTGCTTGGCAGGTCCCAATTTCGATGGGAGGGTATGTAGCCCACATTCCAGACAATCGCCTTCCCAAACGACTTCTGTACCGGAGCTGTGCGTAGGAAAGCTCTCCCGGGGAGGGGGGGGTCAATATAAACGCTATAAAGATACCCTCAAGAGCTCCTTCAAGGAGTGTGATATGGGACATTCATGGCTGGGAAGCACTCTCTCTCTCGATCGCTCCTCATGGCGTGAAGCTGTGAGTCTCGGAGTCTCGAGATTTAAAGCAAGAAGAGTTGCCAGGGCGAAAGAGCGCCGAACCAACAAAAAGCTGAGAGAAGAAGCAGGCCTATCTGCAACTGACCAAACCCACCCATGCCACGTATGCGGCCGGATTTTTAAAGCGAGGATTAGACTTTACAGTCATCTTCGAGTCCATAGGAAATGAGAAATGTGCTCATCTTCGATCACGAAAGAGGATCTCAATATATTGCCTGGCAGGCTAAACACTGAACAATAGCCTCGCCCAGGGGCTTCGTATCACAATTCTGCTGTTTGTCAGGTATTTGTACTGTGTGTAACCAGCCTGTTTAATACGGTAGGAACATGACATAAATAATTGAAACTAAGGAGTTTACATTTTCCGACAGTCTTTATAGCGGCTCCGTAGTTCAATGGTAAAGCGCTTGGGTTCCGAACCGAGAAGTCCCGGGGTTCGAATATCGGTGAAGACTGGTACTTTTAATTTTGAGATTTTAAGGGGTTTGAATGTAAAAAATACCTTTTTAATATTAAAAACAAAGCAAATTATACACTGAAAATTCTATAAGTGTAGTCAAAGGGGTTTTGAGTTTAAACTCGCCTCCAGTGGAGTTTGAAGATAAAAAAAATATCTCTTCAATATAAAAAAAAGCAAATTATTATTCTAAAATCTATGAGCGTAGCCAAAGGGGTTTTGAGTTTAAACCCCTCTTCAGAGAGGGTTTGATGCTAAAAAATACCTCTTCAATATAAGAAAAGCAAATAACTCACTAAAATTATTTGAGCGTAGGCAAGCCAATGGAGGGGTTTTGAGTTTATACCCCTCTCCTACAGATGGCTTTTTTTTAAAAGTTTAAAACCCCTCCAGATGGTTTTGAGTTTAAAATTCCCCTACAGAGCATTTTGATGGGGAAAACCTCTATCAGCAATATTATTCTAAAGCAAACTACAGTTACCAAATTCTATGACCGTAGCTAAATGGGGTTTTGATTTAAAAAAAACAAACTCCAGAGATTTTTTAGTTTAAAACCCCCAACAGATGATTTTGACGATAAAACTTCCCTTTTCGATATAAAATCAAAGCAAACTACAGTCACCTAATTCCACAGCATATTCAAGAGAGGTTACACATTTCTACCAGTGGCGGGGCTCCATTAATAAAGTGCAGTGAATAGTCATCTGCAGAAATTGAAAAACACTAAATATGGCTCAACAAAGATGGCTAAGACGGATTTTAGGAGTCAGTTATAGAGATCGCAAGGAAATCAAGGAAAAAATCGACCCCTTAGTAAGATTGTGACAGCGTCGCATGATGTTTGGCGGAATGTAATTGAGAAACAATGAAATTTATAGTTTAGTAAAATTGGTTAATTACTAAGATTATATGAAACTGTCAGTCTATTTGTTAAAAAGACTGAAGACATTATTTCTCCCACTTCCCATTCTCGCATCAAGTTGAAACTTTGCACAATTATTTATTGCACCTAACAAAACGTGAATCAAATTTTTAAAGTTAACCAACAAGTCCGTTGATTATTTCTAATTAAGTATCTGTCACGATCATCAATGGTGTTGATGTCACAATCTAAGATGGTGCTACTGTCACGATCAGACTTGAACTTTATTGCACCATCAATGATCGTGATTGCCGAGGATCTTGAAATGATCTTTCAATAAGATGATCGTATAGAAGTAGATCTATGTTGATGATACGATCATATAGAATGTTGCCAATTGATAAGAGGATCATCTAGGTCTAGGAGTTACAACTTGACAAATATGATCTAAGTACGATCTAAATTCAATGAAGAAACTTCTCTTCGTTAAAAAACAATTACTTTAATTAATAACTTGAAAACACTATACACAAATAGTTACAATAGTTAAAATGTACTTGAATAACTGATCTATTCAATAATATATCTGAGTCTTGATACGAATAAAATATATATTCTTAACTACATACAAGTTAGATCTTATCTCTACAAATATTTACAACCGACTGAAGCTATTTTTCATTTTCGCCCGGGTTTCAGCTCGTAATCACGTGATCAACAACTTACTCCTCCCAGACCAACCAATCATTGCAGTCTAATGTTTCCCTGCTATTTCGAGCTAAGTCGGCGAACAACTCAAAACTGTTACCATATATGGTCATAGTGTACGTGACAAGTATATTGTTTGATGTCAAGAAAGGAAATAAATTATACATTATTGATAAATATATATATATAGTCGTAAATGTGGAGTTCTTCCCCTATGATAAACTTTCCCTCATTTTTTTTAAAGCATTTTATATATATTGCTTTGTTGGTATTTAAGTTTCTTGTTGTGTGTTGTGAACTTATCTGTTATTATATGCCAGAATGTCTTGGTGTCCAGGTCAGCATGTGTGTGTGTGTACTGTGTTTTTGGGAGCTTCTTTGTCATGCGTGTACAATAAAGCCTACGATAGAGACATGTCTTCCACTAGTATTGTATAAGGCTACTACATGCTTGTTTTTCTATTTTTCTGTATCTTGAGTTGTTGTTTTCCACTGAAAACTTTTGGTGTGCTCTCCTTACTTGTGTGTGTAGTGAAAGACTGGTTCGAGTTGCTTCTACAGCCTCAAATGTTTACGCTTTTAAAGTCAATTCTCAATTTACTTATTCTATTAAAGATTTTTCTTCCTCTTGACAAGGAGATTTATTATTTATTCATATTTTGCTTCAGCAGTTTAAAGTTTATTTGACAAGCCTTAATTGCGCTTTAACTTTAGGACTCCATAGTGTCCAAATAGCATTAAATTATCTTTTAAGTTTATCTTCAGACTTTCTGCTTTCCGGAAATATTCTATTTCGTCTCCTTGGGACAAAACAAAATAATTTGGACATTTCTTTAGCACATCAAGGTATCTGAATAGCATGGATCTCAGAGAGTCATTCCTTGACATTCATTTTGTAGGACATGAGTTTTAAAGTAGTTCCCCTTTCAGACCTTGAGATCTGTTTGGCATCTCTGGCCCACGGTTAACCAGGGTGTCATGTGGCCAGCACAATAATCAACCGCCTTTACTTTTCCCCAACGATTGTCAGATACCCATCAGAGCTGGGTGGACTCAGGGGAGCCTTAAGGATCCGTGAGTTTAAAATCCCAATCTTCACCAGGATTCGACCCGGTACCCATAGGTTCGAAAGCCAAACGCCTTGACACTCAGCCACCGCGCCACCACAAGTTTTAAAATCGTAATTCCAATTTTGCTCTCCCTATTATATCCCATAATACGCAACAAATAAAAGTAAGACATACATACTTCTAGTTTCAAATCGAAGAAATCTTTAGTTCTTCATACATGTAGATTAAAATCATTTTTGACTAAGGTTAGTGAAGAGCTTTAATTGTATTTCTTTATATGTAGAATTAAGCTTTTTTTAAGCTTATTTATAAATACAAAAATAGAAGTAAGACAGCAAAAATATGAGTAGAAGGAACTGTCAATTCATAATATTAATTCATGTTTCTCAACAAGTGAACATATAACGTCATATTAAACAAAGAAATTACAAAAATCTGATAAACAAACATAATTATATCAAATAAAATATTTCAACTTTTATTTTTAGCGGCCTTCGAAAGGGGAATAAACGCTATTAGTTTTGTGTGGTCTGTCTGTCCGTTCGTCCGTCCCGTTTAGATCTCTTAAACTAGAAAGGATATTGAAAATCCGACATCATGATATTTTAGACCTTTCAAAGTTCTGATACAATGGCTACTTTTTTCTCTTTTGAAAGCGAAAAATCTAATTTTTTAAATCAACTATGCAAGCAGCTTTTTTTTTTATAAAAATACACCATTTTCATTTTTACAACTATTGACTATTAATAGTAACAAACACGGGAAGGTATTTAGTAAGGGAGATTACTATTTACAATATATTTAACACATTTATGCAAACGGTTATATTTTTTTAAATGTTTTTTTTTATAAATGTATTGCAAAGTTAAGTAAGTTCTGTCATACTAATTACTACATTTATAAAAAAAAAATTGTTACTTTCTTTAAAGAAAAAAAAAATGTATTTAATATGCATATAAGCGGAACATTATTTAAAACAACATTTAATAAGTAGTTCCTTCATATAATCACGTAAACTGCGGGGTTGCGGTCCATACCTGCATATCGTATCCTTTTAAACGAAAATATTTTTTTTCTTGAGGCTTTGAATAAGATATTGACCCTTTACAAAACAATTAGATCAATTAGAATTAGATAATCATTATATAACATCAGTTAGGCCAGGTTCACATCTAACTTCACCTTCACTTTCAACTATTCCTTGGTCTGCTTGACCATTGGGGCACCACACAAGATCTGTCAACCTTCTTTTTCTATTACTCCATTCTTCTCTGTCATTTGCCTTTGATAGAATTTCATTCTGATATTATTTCTGAAAATATTGAAACCTGCCTTTTTACCTGCCTGGGTGACACACTTCGGGGGCCGATTTTTAAGTTTGTGTTTCCACACAAACTGTCTTTGTAACCTTGTTCATTATTATTTTTATTAAAAATGCTACACTTTTTGCATTTTAATAAAACTCTATACTGTGAACTGAAGAGTTACTTTCCTTGAATAGCTTACATACTTAAGTACTACGGTTTATACCCATTTAAATTCGCCTTTGTTCCATAGATCTGACAGGGATACAATTTAATGACTATACACATACACAGTTATGAAGTAACACCATGCCAGAATTATAACATTTCACTTGTTACAGTCAGCATTTTTTTTCTCGTTTTTACAAAGTTTAAATCAACTTAATCTGTCTGTCTGTCTGTCTGTCTGGTAAAAAGTTTGTACACGTTATTTCTCCGACATCCAATCTCGGATCAAGCTGAAATTTTACACAATTATTTCTTTTCACTGACAACACAAGAATTAATTATGAAAAAAAAAAATTAACCAATTAGTTATATCTATAATATAAAGCAGAAAGTAAGGCGTATGTATTTATGTATGTATGTATGTATGTAAGTATGTATGTATGTATGTATGTATGTATGTATGTATGTATGTATGTATGTATGTATGTATGTCCGTAACAGAAATCAAAACCATTTGACCAATCTTGATAAAACTTGGCATAAATGTTCCTTGGGTACTTACTGGTACCCTGACGTATGTATAGTAGTCCTAAAACAAACTTAAGACCCTCAAAAAAAAAAGTTGCCAAACTCTATGAAAGTATGGATGGCTTTCGGTGCCTTAGTGTTCAATTATGACATCACTTGTAGGCATTGTCAGGATGAATACTTGTACTTTCAAACCTACTTTAAAGCAGTGGTCTCTAAAGGGGACTAATTCTGCTTATACCGACACTTTAGTCAAGTATATCTGCCTAGTTACCTGCCTGGGTGGACCACTTCGGGGGGCCGATTTTGAGTTTGTGTTTCCACACAAACTCTCTTTGTAACCTTGTTTTAATATTTTGCTTGTTTTTTTTGTTTGTTTTTTAATTCACTCGTGTGTCGTCATAGACAATGAATAATTGTGCAAAAGTTTCAACTTGATCCGAGAACGGTGGAGTGGGAGAAACAACGTGCACAAGATTTTTAACTACACAGACAACAAGAGTGATTTGATATAAGCATGGTAATTAATCATTGTCTTGTCTGTTGTGCATAGCGTGTAGTAATTCGTCCAGTGTGTATTATATGTCAGTTCTTTTAGTCGCATTATACAGCATGATATAAGCTATAGCAAAGGCTTACAGGGCGTCGTCTGCTGAGCTCTGACATTGTGTCATGTGACTTGTGTTTGCATGAATTGATTATTACATAATACATGGGCGTCGTTCGTGTTTATGAAACCACAAAGCCACAATGTAGAACAAAACCAAGACTTCTAAAATGTAAAATTTAATGTAATTTATGCCGAGCCCACGTGATGGATTTTTTTTCTTATTCCTACGCTGTACCACCACCTATCCCTGAAAGGTTCTCCATCACAGCGTTGAATGAATCCCATGAGGGACACTTCCCTTTAGGAGCTCACGAGGAAGTTATCAAAAGTTTCTCCAAGTTTGACCACCCGAAAGGACGTTTCCCTCCCCACGGAGACACGCTGAGGTCTGGAATATGCCTCCGAGAGGCTGAACATCGTCAAGAAGCTAGCTGGAACGAAATGGGGAGCGAAGGCGGGTGTGCTGAGATCACTCTGGACATGGGCGCAGTTCGGTCTCATATGAACTACAGTCTACCTGTTCAGGTCTGGGCGTCGCAAACAAAACTAGACGCTGTTCAGAATCAAGCCATCAGACTCATATGTGGCACGTTTCGCACTACGCCAATTGCCGCCTGCGAAATTATGGCCAACGTGCCGCCGTTGAGTTTGCGCAGAGAGCGAGCCGTCCTGATAGCTCACGAGAGATACTGACGGCTGGAGGAGGGATGCCCGCTCAGAAGTCTGGTCGACAACTGGGAGAGCAAGAGACGTCTCAAAAACCGGCCCTGCTTCATGCACGTGGCGCGTGAGCTGGTCAGAGCGATGAATCTGCCGACAGAGCGGGCTGCTCTTTCCCCGTTCGGTTCCTTTCCCCCTGACAAAACTTTCGGCAACTTTTCTCCAACTTTGACTACCCGAAAGGACGTCCTCCCCCCCCCCAACCACCACCACGGTGACACGCTGAGGTCTGGAATATGCCGCGGGCTAAGATATCCCACGGTTACCGTCACGATCTAAGAAATAGTCATGCCAAACTTTATTGGTCAAATCTTATTTATTTTTATTTTTTAAATACGGTACATACCTAACTATTGACTTTATTAGCTACCCTCGATTCGAGACCAGTTGTCATAGTAGGCCTGATCACAGACCTGTGACAACGTGATATTGGTCTTCACTGACCACAAGCTGTCACGTCACAGGTCTGTGTTTAGGCCTACTGTGACGATTGGTATCGCTCGAATGCCATTATGTTCTTATACATTAAGCAATTAACTCTTTCTCTCCGTAATTATTTACCACATTCTGGTGGAATCAACGCTGGCATCGTCAGTTAGGAGAGAAAGAGTTAAGATGGAGGTTATGAATTATTTGGGGCACTAACGTTGACTGATTGTAAAATATAATATAAAATTTTAATATAATATAATACAAAAAATATAATATAAAAAATATAATATAAAAAATATAATTTATAACTTATAAGCGCTGCTTGTGAGTGTGCATGTGTTTCGTGTGTGAATGTTGTTCGTATTTGCATCTTTATTGTTATTGTACGGTAGTTACGCTGAGGTTGTCAATTGTAGTCAAACTGAATTTCCATTTGATTGGATCAATAAAAATTATCTTATATTATCTTATCTTATATAAAGTAGACTGATTGTGAAAATCAACTTTGATTTTAAAATACAAAGGCAAAGTCAACTGTACTGTATACCACAAAACAAAAGTCACATGCCAGTAGTCTAAATGTTAAAGAACTTAACATCATCCAAGCTCGATCACACGACCTGCAGACGATACA
The DNA here is from genome assembly GCF_947242115.1 of Biomphalaria glabrata. Taxonomy (NCBI): domain Eukaryota; kingdom Metazoa; phylum Mollusca; class Gastropoda; family Planorbidae; genus Biomphalaria; species Biomphalaria glabrata. Next base: position 50,119,087 of record NC_074716.1, on the reverse strand, counting down.
GTGGGGTTCCCCCGCCAAGACAAACATCCTGTTGAGCAGCGGTTCTCAACCTTTTTAGCTCCACCAGCCCTAATACAATTTTTCCCTAGGCGGCGACCCCAAACCATAAAGCTATTTTCGTTCAGGTAAATGTGACCTAGCTAGTGGTAAATTTTCTTCACGACGTGATTAGATCTTCTCCATGGAAATGCTTCATCCCGCAGTGGCGTTACGACGCAGTTGATGGACAGTAATTTCAGGTGTTGAAAAAAGTATTCTGCAACAACGAAATTGTGGTCCGCAACAATTATTTTCGAATAACAATTAGTTAATAAAAAAAAGAAGTAACTACCAATTAAAATCACTTCTACGTTCCATGATGGTACATTCACTTAAAGTGTCATTCGTATCCCCTGGCTATATGTCAGTGTTCTTAGATCTACCTTTGTTATTCCCACTTTTTTATTGTATTAATACTTGACGATCGTTTCATAGTTTGTTTAATAATAATAATATAATCTAAATAATTTTACAATCCTATAGTATTTGAAATATAAATGTATATGTATATATGCATATGCTTGTTACAACACGTTAGAGACACATACAATATATATATATATATATATAAACTTCCGATAAAAAACACCCCCCAAAAATATCAATTTTCTGATTGTCTTTGGGCGACCCCTCGAAAATGGTCATTCGACCCCCCAAAGGGTTCGCGAGTCACAGGCTGAGAACCCGTGTTGTTGAGAGTTACCTAACTTTGTTTGAACAGCGACCCACTTCCCTCAGCTTGTAGACACGGCCTGGCCTGCCCCAGGTGAGACCTGTTTCGCAGAGACACGGGCCTGGATACTTTACCATCTTGTAGTATTTATTTTCTTACACTCAGGTCTGCTTCCTATCTGCTATAAAAAAAACATTCTTTCCAACTAGCACTGACAACGAAACATTATTACTTAACAAATAATACGAACGCTAAGACTTAGTATCTAATACTAATAATAATAATAATAATAATAATAATAATAATAATCATTATTATCCGTAAGGAAATTTGTCTTGCAATTTGTGCATTACACCAAACAAAAAACATTATAACTATAAGAAACCAAAGTGTACATTCACACCAGACTCACTCATAATTTACATGTGACAAAGTTTATACCAGATTGTACTTATTTAATGATTTGATTGCCAGGGGAACAAAAGAGTGTTTGTGTCTGTTTGTCTTTGCTATCGGTGTCTTGTATCTCTTTTGTGATGGTATATTAGTTGTCGCTTGAGTAAGTATTTGCTTAGATAACAAACAGCAACACACACTTCCGAATTCGCTAAGGGGGATTAACTCTCACACAACATAGCATCACATAGCAACAGTTACCATATAGAAATACTTTATTGCAGACAAATTAAACATACGAATTATCAGAGACTTCATGTTGATTAAAGTAGACGTCGAAGCCATCATTTTATTACGTCACATCTTGTCAAGTACTTTTCACAAAAACATTCACAACAAATAATGACGTTATATAAACACATGTACATTTCTTTTCCTCTTCATTAACAAACATTTCCTAAATATACCTTTACAGTTTTACATTTATTTGTTGTATTTTGAACACTGCATTTCACAATCATTTCTATTAGAAATTCTAAAATTAAATTTCCTCAAATCAATCTGAATAATTCTCCACCTTGAAATCAATAGTTTTTGTTATTATAAAGTAAAATTCCCCTTTCGGCCCTTGCGATCTATCGGGAAGATGGTTTTAAGGTCATCTGTTTCTTTCGCCAACGGTCAACGAACAGGGTGCCATGCAGCCAGCACAACGACCAACTGCTGTCAATCAAAACAAGAACGGAGCGGTACAAAAACTCGTTCGTACCTCACTCGGTCAGACTCTATCACCGCCACTCATTGAACAGGGAACATGAAATGCACCAAGATACCTGTGTGTAGTCCCTGAATGAACTCTTTATGTTGTGTCTGTTGTATTTATGTGTATGTTTCTGTTGTGTTGTCTTTATATGAGAAAAGAGTCCTTGTAATCACAACAAATTTCCGTAAGGATCAATACAGCAGTCTTATTCTTAGTTTTTACTTTCCCCAACGAAAGTCAGGTACCCATTAGGGTTGGGTGGACTCAGGGCTCCCTAAAAATATTAAAATTCAAAATCCTAATCTTCGCCGAGATTCGAACCCAGGACCACAGGTTCGGAAGCCAAGCTCTAAACCAATCAGCCACCGCGTCCCATTTTGATATTATGCAAGGCTACTATTATAAACAAGATCCCCATATTCAGATATAATAAATTGAAATTATAAATCATTTTATTTGTTAACTTTGGCTACTTTTATTAAACAATAGGCAAGTTAAGATTGAATTAAGTTAATTAAAATTGTAATTGTTACCATTAGCTTCAAACAAGTCCCCGACAGTATTCCTAACGTTAAGAAGTAATGGACATTCCAACTATATAGTTGACCTCCTTTAGTCTTAGAGCGACCATGATTAATCTCGAACACTTTTTCATGTGGCTGTGGAGCCCTATTTCGGAGAGGCACTCCAGTAAAGTTGGAAAAGTCATCTCCAGTTTTTTTTTTGGGTTAGGGCTTTGAATAAGCGAGATGAAAGCCTGGGCATTGTTTATGGTCGGAACGATGTCGCCCAATCAGCAGTTCTCCCCTCTCCGCGCAGCTGATGTGACTAAAGGAACGGAATATCCGATACAGTTTGGGATCAGTAGCGCCGCAGGATCTGCCAGGCTGTAGCACGGTGTGCCACAATCTGCCTAAGGGTCACCAGTTTCTGATTTTTACTCGGAGTTGTCTCCCAAAGCCTTTCTGAGCTTCAGATGAAGCCACAAGGCACCGAAGGTTTGGATTCATTAGCGTTTTCAAGATATGCTTTAGATTCTGAGCATTTGCATGTTTATATAAAATATCACCCGAAAGATAAGTCTATAAGATATTGACCTACTTTTTGGTGTGATATATAACTTGTCAGAGACAAACATAAAATACTTGTATGATACTCCAAAGAAACTAAACTTTAACTTTTTTATATTATTATTTTTATATTATCATTTTTTTTAAATGTGGTCTATTCAGATTATATTTTCTCTTACAATAAAGAACAAGACTAACAGGTTAACGCATCCACGTCCAGACCATATAATACTGTTGAGCAGTCAAGGTGATTGAGAAGTTGTATATAGTTCATGATCATTTGCACTGTTCATTGTAATATACCCGCCGGTGTTCATCAATTATAGCGTCATAGTCACAGATATAGGAGCATATTATTTTTTTTATTGGGTTGGTTTTAATCATGAATTATATCTAATGACAATTTTTTTTTTAGGAAACCTCAGAATTTGCACTATTCTATTTAACTTCGTAATCATAGGAATCCTTGGGCATTAGGCCTCTTTTTATGGGGCTCTCCAGCCTCTTTAGTGGGTTTTTAATTTTTATTTGTAAGTGCTCACATTTCACAAATATTAAATCATAAAGAATTAAAGAGAATTTTTTTTTAAATAACCAATATACCTGCTGTAGCAAACAAAATATTTTATGGAAAAAAAATTATTATTTTAAAAAACATTACACTCTATTTTAGTTTTTAAAATTTGCATTATTTCGAACAGTATTAGTGAAGATCTCTTAATCGCTACGATTCTTTGAGCAACTGAAACGAAGTGATAAATTTAATTATTATTATAAAGATTATAGAAATTCATTCGGTCTGTGTGTCTGTTACAAAGTGTCTGTCTACACGTTACTTTTCCCGCTTCCCATTCTTGTATCAAGTTGAAGCTTTGCACAATTATTCAATTATTGTATTAATTAGTCCTAACAAAACATGAATCAATCGAGAAAAAAAATGAAATTAATTCTTAAGTAGTTGTTATATATTAATTTTGTTTACAGTTTTAAAAAAAGGGAAATACATCTTACAGTATTGAGATATGCGGCTGTAAATGTACAGTTCTTTCCCTTATATAAGCTCTTTTTAAGTATATTTGCTTGTTTCTCTTCTTCTTTCGTGTCTTGCATCGGTCTCTCTTATGAATATTCCAGATGTATACACAATCTCTAGCCTAGGACCACGATGAAACGGGATAGATCCGAGTGTGTTTAACCCTTAAAGTGCTGTGCTGTTTTACAACGAGTGCCACCACAAGTCTGATGTTTAGAGGCTAAACTACCACACGCGTTTTAAGGGTTAACAAAAAACAAAAACAAAAACATAGAAATGATTGCCTTATGTTAATTACAAGGGATGTCAAACAGCCCTACCAAGTTCAAACTCGGTTCTGCTCATAAGACATTGAAATAGACACGCATACATACAAACTGGAGGCGCGGTGGCTGAGCGATAAAGCGCTTGGTTTCTTTGGGGGTGGGGGGGGTCCCTTGTTCGAATCCTGGTGAAAACTGGGATTATTAATTTCGGGGATCTTTGGGGCGCCTCTGAGTCCACCCATTGCCTGATATTAGTTGGGGAAAAGTAAAGGCGGTTGGTCGATGTGCTGGCCACATGACAGCTTCGTTAACCGTAGGCCACAGAAACAAATGACCTTTACACCATCTGCTCTATAGATCACAAGGTCTGTAGGGGGATAGTGACATTACTTTTACATACAAACTAATTAAAGAAATATCTCCTCACTTCAGTTTTTAAAAAAAGCTCTAGCCATTATACATTATGTAATAATAATACTCATCATTTCAACTCTGCCTGTTGTCCAGTCTACAAATAAAAACAAGCTAAATATAAAAAACTATTTGGAAAAAAAAAAGGCATATCAATACTGTAGCTTTTAGCTCCCTTTTTCTATACGGAACGAAGTGAATTAATAACCACTAATTGATAATCGAATTGGTTATTTATTTTTTATTGCTTCATGTATTCGTAGTTAGCACAATATCAACTTAATCCAAGAATCGGAAGTGGGAAAAAAGCGTGTGCAAAGTTAATAGAGAGGAGAACTGCACATATACAGCCACATATCTCAATACTGTTGGATTAATTTTCCTCATTTGATACCCAACACAATAATTAATTACCAATGGTTAATTAAAGAATACGTTAATTTATATTTATTGTTAATTATTATATATTCGAGATTCGAACTCAGGACCCCCAAGTTCGGAAGCCAAGCGCTTAACCATTCAGCCACCGGGGACCCTAGTTATAGGATTATTGGTGATTTATTATTTTGTTGGATATCGAAATAAGGGGAATAACTGATACTTAATGAGAGATGTGGATGTATATATGGATTTAGTCCCCTTGTTACGTTTTGTCACGTTTTTTTCTCCCACTTCCCATTCTCGGATCAAGATGAATTTTATAAAATTATTCACAGTCGATAACAATACACGAATCAATCCAAAAATAAACAAACTATTTACTCAATTAATACTAATTAATTGATTTTGTCTTATATGGCAGAAAGGGAGCTAAACCCTGCCATTTTTTAATCAATGGCAGTAATTAGCGGTCAGCTTTGTCTTTGAAAAAAGTAATCTTTTTTCTTGGGGAAAAAAAACTCATAAACAAATGTCGATATCTACATTCGTTGTAAGCTACAGGTTGTCAGTGGCTAACTTTGACAAAACTAGCAACATCCTCTTCCTCCATTTTTTTTCGCCCCCTCCTCCCCCCCCTCTCCCTCAACGGTCCCGCCACCCATAGCTGTCAAACAGATCTTAAGGGACGAGCACTGCCAATCAAACAGCACAGCAAGGGTAGAGTTATCTTCCGTAAACAAGGACCCAATGAATATTGATGTGACCTGCCACCGTGACAACGCGGTGGGCAGAGTGGCTTCCTTGGCGACTAGCAACAAGAGGTCAGAGGTTATACAAGAGGGATATGGACGGTCTCCTTGACCTTGTTTTTATAGACACTGTGATTAACAATCCCTGCAATTTGATGAAGTTGTCCCCCCCCCCCCCCCAATATCGCACTGTTCTGGACGTTCCCGTAGTAAAGACTGAGATATTGATCGAGCTTTTCACGTGTTTCTCTGCCAACAAGAAGGATGGCTGCCTGGCCGTGCGGTTTGCGCCTTGGACTGTCGTTCGGATTTATCGACGGTCGAGGGTTCAAACCCTGCCCGCTCCCATCCCCCGTCGTCCTGCGGGAGGTTTGGACTAGGAAGTAAACTATCTTCAACTCTGAAGGAACATCCGAAACACGTCAAACATTTTACAAACAAACAAACACGAGAACTGTGTGTGGCCAGCACGACTCTAGTAATAATTCCATAAACTTGTAGACCCGACGGATGTCAGGCATCGTCCGTTTTTATTTTCTTTAAGTATTTAAACTCAGAACTTTCACACGGAGAGGAATCCCCTCCGAAAAAAACCCCACAAGTTTCCATAAAGAAAAACAATTGCAAAACAAGCAAAACATAATAACATTTTTTTAAGAAAGCTTATCTAAGGGGAAGATTTACACATTTACAACTATACAATTCAATAATGTATAACCCAATTCCCTTTTTCAATATCAAAACAAAAATTAATCGCCAATAATTAATAATCATAATTAATTGATTAATGTTTTTTTTTAATTGATTCGTGGTTCGTTAGGTACAATAAATAATTGTTCAAAATTTAAACTTGATACGAGAATGGGAAGTATTAGAAATAACGTGTAATGAATTTGTACCAGACAGACAGACAAACAGACAGACAGCTTTGTAAAAAAAAATGTTTTATATATTTCGGACGTCCCATAGAGAGGAAGATTATAACGACATAGCAGGCAAGAGGGCGGGGTTTGAACTCCTGACCATCGTAAGGACAATTAGAAGATCATTAAACACGAAGAGGTAGCAGCACGACGAGGTAGCAGCACGACGAGGTATCAGCACGATGAGGTAGCAGCACGACGAGGGTAGCAGCACGTGGAGGTAGCAGCACGTCGAGTTAGCAGCACGACGAGGTAGCAGCACGACGAGGGTAGCATCACGACGAGGTAGCAGCACGACGAGGGTAGCAGCACGTGGAGGTAGCAGCACGTCGAGTTAGCAGCACGACGAGGTAGCAGCACGACGAGGGCAGCAGCACGACGAGGGTAGCAGCACGTGGAGGTAGCAGCACGTCGAGTTAGCAGCACGACGAGGTAGCAGCACGACGAGGGCAGCAGCACGACGAGGGTAGCAGCACGTGGAGGTAGCAGCACGACGAGGGTAGCAGCACGTGGAGGTAGCAGCACGTCGAGTTAGCAGCACGACGAGGTACCAGCACGACGAGGGTAGCAGCACGTGGAGGTAGCAGCACGACGAGTTAGCGGCACGTGGAGGTAGCAGCACGACGAGTTAGCAGCACGTGGAGGTAGCAGCACGACGAGTTAGCTGCACGTCGAGGTAGCAGCACGACTAGGGTAGCAGCACGACGAGGTAGCAGCACGACGTTGTAGCATCACGACGAGGTAGCATCACGACGAGATAGTGAGCGAATAGTCCGTGAGCGAATAGTCGCGTGAACGAATTGTCGGGTGAACGAAATGTCTGGTGAACGAATAGTCGCGTGAACGAAAAGTCGTGAACGATTTGTCGGTGAACGAAATGTCAGTGAACGTATTGTCGTGTCCCCCACGACGAGGTAGCAGCACGACGAGTTAGCAGCATTATCCTTTAATGCTGGGGCATCACTGTGCTGTAAAGAATTAGTTAAAAAAAAACAATTATTAAAGTGTGAAGTGTGTTTTTTTATATACATATTGTAGATATAATAGATATGCCACTAATTCGTTACTGTATCTATTTTAATCTTTTGAAAAAAAAGTCCTGCTACTGGCAGCGCCCTCTGGCGCAACGAATCAAATATTATTTCTGGGCACAGTATTACCCAAACTGCATAATGAGATTGGATTTAACGTTAGCATATAAATTATACATATCTAAGTCAAGTGGCGCCCCCAAGTGGGTAAGCGGTTAAGCAAGAGCTACAGGAATGAGTAGAATCTGTTGGCCACTGTCGTTTTGAATGAGATCAATCTAGATACTTTAAAGCTAACATGTAGCTAATTTGTTTGCCATAGACTGTATCATACATATTTTTTTTTGGGTATACACACATTCTCTCTCTTTTTCTCTCTCTATCTCTCCGTCTCTCTCTTACTCCCTCTCTCAATCTCCTCGCTCTCTTTCTCTTTCTCTCTCTCTCTCTCTCTCTCTCTCTCTCTCTCTCTTTTAGACACACTGACACTCATATACGCGTCAAGATAAATAAAATGTGTAATCAAGATATTTTTTTTACACTTTAGTTTCTAGTAGTTTCGTGTTTCTACACAGAAGAGTGATTGATGAAGAGAGATAATTAGAAATAAATTATTTTTTAATTTGGGTTCTGCTACAAAGCTTGTATCAACTCTATCTGTCTGTTTACAATCATTTATTTTACCAAATAACACTAGAATAAAAAAACAACAACACAATTTGTTAATTAACTATTGATACTAAATTACTTTGTTTGGTATCTCGATCAAGGGAAGCGTAATTCTAATTGACTGAAGTGGTGAATTAGTCCCCTTTATGGGTCGTCGTCTGAGTCTTAGTGAATACAAACCTGAGCAATAGGTCGAGACTATAGAAACAATAGATCACTAAATAATCTTCCATTTTCATAAGCTCTCCACCAGCAGAGCGGTTAACGTGTTGGCTTGAGAAGGCTTAAGCCATGAGCTTGATTTCAGGCTCCCCCCCCCCTTTCCTTTTTATTGTTAATCTAGATCTATTACAAATTTTAATTACAAGACTAATGTCAACTAATTGATACAATTACGCTTAATAAAAGCTTTATTTTTAAAAAGTACTTTTTTTAAAATTTTCTTGTTATGAGTTCTGAACTATTCAATTATATTAATTTCGTAAAAGAGACATTCTATTATTTCTTCACATAAGCAATTATGTCCGCATGCAATTGGATATTGCGTCATCAGATTTTACGTCTGAAAATTTAGAGACGGAATTTTAGATTCGGCACCTTTGAGACAACTGCCGGAAGCGCTACCTCACGACTATGCTATCATAATAATGCTTGTCTTCGAGTCCGATGATTAACGAGGAATGTAGTATTTCACGTGGCTACTCAGACCCATCTGTGACCTACATATTTTGCCACACAGGGCAAGCATAATCATTGTCCGCCGGTGGTAAATTAAGATTTTCTTTTCGCCGTCTGCGTCTGTCTTCGGCAGCGGATTTTTTTTTTAATCTCAAATGTGTAACCCGCGGCCTTTGTGAGTGACCTCCAGCTGTCTCCTTCTGAAGCCGCGTGCAACCAGGTTCTCCCTTCTATGTCAGCTAAGGCAAGTTGGCGCCTAAGCTGGTCTTTAAAGCATAATAATAATATTTTATCATATCGTTTCATTTGTTTAAGGCAAATAGATACAGAAATCTTCATTAATCATGAAGTTCAAAATTAATGCAAATTTTTTAAACTAAAATAGAGTGTAATGTTTTTTAAATAAAAAAAATAAAATTCTAAGACATTGTGTTGCAGTCAGAGAATTAAAAGTCTGAACGAAGTGGCAATGGCTATTATTGTGTTGCAGTCAAAGTGGCAATGGCTATTATTGTGTTGCAGTCAGAGAATTGTAAGTCTGAACGAAGTGGCAATGGCTATTATTGTGTTGCAGTCAGAGAATTGTAAGTCTGAACGAAGTGGCAATGGCTATTGGTCTCCACTACCCACATGTTGTTAGGTCGCTGGTTGCACTAAGGCTTGGTTTCTTTCCACTAAAGCTTGGTTTCTTTGCATTCATTTCATAAAAAAAGATGCCATATCATGTGTATACAGTTAAATGGAGAAGCGATCAATGCGACCATATTTCAAAACATTTTTAAAGCTCTGACACGCGCATTATGTGCATTATGATAGACATTTTTTTGGGGGTTAACTAAAACGTAAAGACCCAAACAGTGAAAGAAAGACAACAAGACTATACGCCCATCAATCAAACTTGAACCAGGATACATGGGTAGAAAATCAACCTTTAAAAAACTTTTTGATTTCACAATTGAAACCAAAATGTTAACAAAAAATATTCAACATTGTTGTGCCCGGACATTATGCGTGTAAAAAAAAATGTATAGAGGGCAACCAATCAGTTATTGCTGATTGTGTAACACTACCGTGATGCTTCCTTAGGGGCGGACTTGGTGTCATAATCGGCCCTGGTACTACCATCCAGCCCAAAAATTGCATGTTATTCATTAATTATGCGCATCTATTCGTACCCATTCTCCTAATATGTGAAGTTCTATAAGGGGTCGTTCGTAAATGACGTCACGCTCTAGGGCGCGGGGTGGGGGTTGAGAAAATGTGACACTTTGTGACAAGGGGGAAAAGGGAGGGGGGGGGTTTAGCGATTTTGTGACGTCACAAATTTAAAATTCAGACATTTTTACTCTTCAAAAATCTTCGAAAAAAAAAAAAAAAAACATTTTTAGGTACTAATTTCAACATGAACATCTCAGGAAGTTTTATTCTGAAATAAAAAGCATTGAAACTAGAGAGATATTTCAGTCTTTAGATATTTCAGTCTTTAGATATTTCAGTCTTTAGATATTTCAGTCTTTAGATATTTCAGTCTTTAGATATTTCAGTCTTTAGATATTTCAGTCTTTAGATATTTCAGTCTTTAGATATTTCAGTCTTTAGATATTTCAGTCTTTAGATATTTCAGTCTTTAGATATTTCAGTCTTGTTTGAGTTCAAGTGAAACCATCCTGTTGGCACTGCCGACCTGAGAAGTTCACGTTGTTCTTCTCACAAATACTAAAATCTTAAATTTCCGGGAAAATAACGACATCAAAGTGTTTTTTTTGAAAATTCAAAACTCTAACCTGAAAACAACATCAAATGGAGAAAAAAGTTCAATTCAATTTATTGATCGAAAGATCAGCTGTGACATCGCATAAAGGACTTCCCGTGTGTATACTATCGATGAGCACATGAAACCTCTTTGGGAAAAAAATGGATGAGGAAATAAATAATTTGAAATAAATAATCTTTTTTTTTTATTTTTGTGACGTGACGCAGAAAGGGGGGGGGGTGTCGGAGAATTTGTGATACTTTGTGACAAGGGGGGTGGGGTCAAAAAAGGTCACTTTTTTGCGTGATGGCGTTTACGAACGACCCCTAACCCATTGAAAACTAAACTGGCATTTGCCTGGGTTACATAACTTACTGTATTTCTTTGAGCTTCCGTAGAAACTAAAGGCAGTTCCTTTCGAAAGAATCCAAATATCAAGAACTTCGATCGTGTAGGTACACGTGTCTACAACAGAGGACAATAGACAACCTAATGATCGTCATGTTTGAACAATCTCTGAACGATATTAACCTTAATTACAAACTATGACTTTATAATTGATGAACGCCTGCGGTTGTATTACAATGGACAGTGTTAATGATCCTGAACTATATACAATTTCTCAATAACCTTGACTGCTCCATAGTATTATATGGTCTGGACGTGGATGCGATAACCTGTTTGTCTTGAGTGCTATTGTAAGTGAAAGTATAATCTAAATAAACCAAATAATAATAAATATAAAAAGTGGTATACTAGGCCCCTATGTAATCGTTAGTACAAGCGCAGCCATAATCAATTTTATTAATTTTACGATGATTCGAGCATGTCCTTACAAAACGAATCTTTATGACTTTGTGAAATATAGTCCATCTGTTGTTTATTCATCGCTTAGTTATGATGAATAATTGAATTTCATCAAAAGAATAGTCTACAGGTGTTAGAATAATTAAATATAAAAATGTAATGCGAGGGCCACTCAGGACACTGCTTCCCCGTTCCAAAGAGAATATTATCGTGTTGTGATTACGGGTCTAACTGCATTTCCTAGCCGTCCATTCGACTTTGGCCCACCGGCTTATTTGAGTGCCGACCCTACGGGCACTTGCCCAAAAGCCCATCTGGCCAGTCCTCCGCTGATGCGTATACAATGGACCTCATTCACAAATCGTAAACAAAAAAGTTAGTCACGTGATTATATTGATAAAACAACGAAAGAAAACTGTCACGTGATAGCCTTTGAGTATTATAAATTAGATTGTAATTTGTATAGAAGAGATAGAGAATCACGTGGCTAAAATGTTGTTTGTTTACGATTAGTGAATGAGGTCCATTAGTAGAATAGCAATGCGTAAAGAGCAGTGATTACCAAATGGTATGTCTATAACAAGAATATTAAGGCATTGTTCTTTTCGCACCTGGTAGAAGAAACCAGAGCGAGCAGGCGAGACTCTTTCACGTTACGTCATTTCCTTCATGTGTTGTCGCATATAACATAGACGCTCTGACATGTATGCATGACCCACTAGGTGAAGAAAGGTCGCACGCCACTGGTATGTACTTGATGAATTGCATACTTTTTATGAATGGCTCTAGATTTCTCTTCCCGCCATTTTTAATCTTGACGTCTGCTTAACGTGGTGTCCGGGATTTTAGTTTTTAAAAAAAGGTAATCCATTCTCATTCCTTTAGTTCACTGAGCCTTGCATTTTGTTGGAGCTTATTTTTTAAATGTTTGAATGTGCAGGCTTAAAAAGTGTTAAAGTAATGAGTAGAAATAGTTTACAAAAGTATAATGATCCTTGTTACTTGTAAAGCATACACTCTCTCTCGCGACTTTTGGAAGATTTTGAATGAGACTCTACAGCCTTCCCCCCCCCCTTTTTGTTTTTTCATAACTGATCGTTTCCTACGTACATCAAGCGTGAGATTTATAGGTCAGAGAGAAGGGGACGTAACTCCACTTGAGAAAATTGCAGACGATAATTTGCATTTTTATTCTTATCTGAGCCTGCTTTCCATTCTACTATAAATATCTTGGCCAATTCCTAATGTCGGATCATAAAGTACAATAGAGCTGATGTTATATGCAGAGGCGTATTCATACTTTTATATTTACCTCTCATAATGTAGAAAGTTCCCCTTTGAGACCATTCGGTTTATAGGGCAGATGATGTAATGGTCATCTGTTTCTGTCGCCCACGGCTAACTAGGGTGTCAACCGTGTCATGTGACCTGTACAATGACCAACCGCCTTTACATTTCCTCAACTAATGTCAGGTACCCTTTAGAGCTGGGGGGGGGGGGACTCAAAGTCGCCCTAAAGATCCCGAAATAAAAAAAAAACACTCTTTCTGAGTATTTCATTACGATTACTTTTTCTACTTATAAATTAGGGTTTAGTGTTTTATGTATTATATTTTATTCTTCTGTGTCTCCAGTTGAGTGATAATATAAAATCTTTGTATTTGTATTTGAAGGTCCACCTACAATGATTTGTCCAACGTTGTTGAACATTAATCTTTGTTTTTAATCCATTAAAAAAAAAGTGTAAAATGTTTTGTTTTGTTTTTGTATGTTTACTTTCTTCTGTATTTGTGTATGTTGATATTGTGCATGATGTTTTCAAGTTGAGGTCAAGTGGATGTTCCCCTGTCAGACCTTGTGGGCCATGAGACATATAATATTAATTTCAATTTTTTTTTTATGGCCGACGGTTAACGACGGTGTCATGTGGCTAGCACAACGACCAACTATTTTTACTCCCCCCCCCAAAAAAAAAAAGTTCACTGATAAATGGAAGTGAACTCGGGACCCTTCGGTTTGGAAGACAAGCCACTGACCACTCAACCACCACCATATGTTTTTATGTAATGCCCCACCGAATCCTTCTGCAAATGTTCTCGTAGTTCACCTTCAGCTATCTCTTAGTCTGTTGGACCGTTTGGGGCACCACGCAAGATCTGCCAACCGTCTTTCTCCATTTCGCTCTCTGTACCTTGGATAGAACCTCTTTCAATGGCAGGCCCGTCCATTCTTTTTTTTTTTTGTCTTCCCATCGCTTTCTCTGTCTGCCTCTTCTTCTTTTTCCTGGTACTGTTCCTTGAAGGAAGGTGTTTGCGAGCCCCGAAGACTTTGTAATATGGCCATAGAAGTTTGGTTTCCCTTTTTTACAATATTAAGCAGGTCATCCTGGGGTCCAATCGCTGTAGTAACCCTGTCTCTAATCTCTTCATTTGTGATGCGGTCTTTGAATGTGATACCTAGGATCCTTCTGTAGCGTCTCTGGTAGTTAGAGAAGTTAATATCAACCCATTCTCTGTCTGTCTGTCTGTCTGTCTGTCTGTCTGGTACAAACATTTAACACGCTATTTCTCATTCTCGGATCAAGTTGAAACTTTGTGCAATTATTCATTGTCCCCTAACAAAATATGAATCAATGAAAAAAATTAACCAGTTAATTAATTTTGTTTGATATAGAAAAGATAAATAAATCGTACAGTATTTAGATACATTGCTGTAAATGTACAGTTGTTTCCCTCATATAAGATTTGTTTATTTACGTTTTTTTTTAAATTTATTTCGCTTGTTTCTTACTGTAGTCCACCTTGCAATCATTTTCTTTGAAAGTTTAAAAAAATAAAACAGACAACGGAAATAACGGAATAAATTAAGAAAAGCAAGAGAAAAGAAGAACGAGAGAGAGAGAGAGAGAGGAGGAGGGGCGGGAGAGAGAGAGGACTAAAGACAACAATCCTGAGATGGGTTGAGAGAACGAAAGAAGGAGAGCGATGTGTGTGAGAGTGAGAGAGAGAGCGTACCTTTCTTCAAAGTTTGTTGTGTATTGAACGTGTGTTCAAAAAGGAGACTTCTCTCCCTTCGTTCGGAGCTCTTGTGTGCTTAGAAATAAGCGTTGATGACGTCCGTGAGGAGTTCAGTGTCTCCGCTTGTTCTGTTACCTTGGTGATATGGCTATCTCAGTGACGGTGAGTGATAATTAGCTTCTGAGCACACTTATATATAGTAGGACGTCAATTAACGCCCCATTCGCTAAGCTGTTCTAATTTTAAGTTGATATTAATTCTAATTACTGACTTTCTGGGTCGATACTCTTTTCCTACTATTGTTCTCTAGCATTACCATAGTGTTATCACCCTGAGGATCATGGTGGCTATCAAATAGTTACATGTTTGGCTTTACACTAAACCGCTTTTGGTTTTCTAAATAATCTGAACATTAGACTTCTGTGAATAGTGTTTGTCATATAAAGCTTCATGAGTTTGTTTCTATCTAAAAAAAAAAACAATAAACTCTTGAGAGGTGTACAGGGTGTGAAATTAGTTTTAGTAGGTTCTGTGACTAAAAGATATGAAGCTGATCCAACCATCAGGCTTCTTAACTTCCTCCTGCTGAGGTCACGCCGCCCTGGGTGGAACATCAGCCCAGGTCTGAAATTTTGGGTGAAATTCACATGGATCCTCCTCGGACTCGAACCCAAGGGCTTCTGTTCGTTAGTCCAAACGTTTGGCCACTTAGTCATGACTGCCTGGTCGTGCGGTATCGAGATCGATCGTTACAGAAGGCCTGAACAGGTCGTGACCTCTGACCTCTGACGTTGCAACGAGGTATTAGTGTAAACTGCCCTCACGCTGTGACGTAGCAGGTCAGTGTTCAGGCCTTCTATAACAATTAGTCTCCTGGTATGTGCTTTAGACTGCAGTTCGGTTGTCTCGATGGTCCCGGGTTAAAAAACCCTGCCCGCTCCGATCCTATCGTCCTGCGGAAGGTTTGGACCAGGAAGTAAATTATCTTCAACTCTAAAGAAATATCCGAAAAATGTAAGACCAGTTTACAAACACAAAAAAACATTATATAAATATAACTCACGGAAAGATGATTGCTGTACCTTCAATAGTGTTGTAATAATGTCAATATCTATGCAGCCAGAGAAAAAGCGTAGGAAACGTTGAAAAGGCTATGTGGAAAGGAAAGGGCCGCCCAGGGCAGCTTGCGCCCTTGTCACCCCTTATAGCAGCTCCATGATGTCCGTTTCTTCAGGGTGTTGTCATTAATGTCACTGAGACAAAATGCCAGTGGCTTAATATCACCCTCGTTAGGACATCTTATTTGTTTGTTTTTTGCGGCCTTCGAAAGGGGAATAGCCGCTCTTGGTTTGTGTGGTCTGTCCGTCCGTCCGTCCGTCTCTCTTTCTGCCCGTTTGTCCCATTTAGATTGAAAAAGCTCTAAAAGATATTGTCTCGCTTGCTTTACTTTCTGAAGAAGCGAAGTCTATATAAACAGCTGTACTATATAGACAGCAGTATCCACCTGGTCACAGCTGGATTCACAACACTTTAAGGCTGTGCAGCCGTGCATGCCCCAGCTTCTATATTTCAAAAATAATATTTTTTTTACCTAATAAGAATATTAAATATTAGAAAATAATGCAAAACTTACAAGTACTTTATTTCTTTATTAACAAATAATACCTATCTTATCTTATATGATACAGACGTTGCTTCAAAAAAGAAGATGATTACGTCCTACGCGTCATGCATTCAGTCATGCATATTAACCAATGACTTAAATTCTAACAAGTCAATGGTTTTCCTGGCTAGCTCAGGCAACCCATTCCATGCTCTAATAGCACTAGGGAAGAAGGGGCAATTTTAAATGCATTAATATAATTGATATTGAATGCTAAAGAGGTTATAGGTTTCCACTATAACTCTGCCCAGAGCCTGCACTTATAAAGTCCGGCACTGCACCTTGTGCTTCCTTCAAATTGGCTAAATCTAGATCCCGATGTAAAAATTAATAATAATACAGTATTTTTGAACGTTGTGGTCAAGGAGGACGGGAGCTTGGGGGCCGTGACGATGGGTACAGGTTCGTGCCTCAGTACAGGTCGGAATTTAGAATGGAAGGGCCTAAGCTCTCTCTCTCTGCAAGACCAGTTGACATTTAGTGGGTGAACTAAGTTAACACGGTTGATCGCTACGTCGGTCGCTAAACACCTTTGTCCCCTTGGGAAGGAGTCAGTGACATACGCACACGTACAAAAGGGAGGAAACTCTCTCTCTCTCTCTCTCTCTCTCTCTCTCTCTCTCTCTCTCTTCTCGCATTAGTGTCTGAACTTTGGGAAAACTATGTCATTGCATTTTGTAAAGTCTATTTCTTGAGTTGTCCTTCCTGTTCACCCCTCAACTTGTATTTCTAGATTTAATTTTTTTTTTTACTTTTTTTTTTTTTACAAAGCTTATTACCTCCCTCTGTCTGTCTGGTTACGCGTTTTAAACACTTGCCATTGTCAATCAAGTTGAAAGAAAGTCTGCACAATCATTCCTTGTTCCCAACAGAATATGAATCAATTGAAAAAGTTGACAATTAGTTTACTTTTGAGCCTTCTGTCCTAAAGGCTTTCTAAATTTAGTGATTTTACTAAAGGTGTTACTCTAGTGAAATGTGAATATTCGTTTGTTATGAATCTCACTGCTCTATTTTGTGTCTGTTCCAGTTTTTTAATGTTTTCTTGAGTCGAGGGGTCCCAAACGGAGGATGCATATTCTATTATTGGCCTAACCAAGGTTAAATAACATTTTAGTTTTATGTTCTTATTTGATTTATAGAAATTTCTTTTAATAAATCCTAATGCTTTGTTTGATTTTTTTGTAGTTTCATCAATATGTGGATTCCATGACAGTTTTTCATTTATTATAACACCTAGGTATTTTGCGTTTTTAGTCTGTGTTACTGGTTTGCCATGAATAAGATAAGTGGAATTAATTTGTTTTAGTTTTTTTGTTACTCTTAACAACTGACATTTTTCTGTGTGGAAAGACATGCTCCAATTTGATTCCCATTTCTGTAATTCATCTAATTCTCTTTGTAAAATATCTGTGTCCTGTGTTGTTTTTATTGTTCTATATATTATGCAATCGTCTGCAAATAATCTGACTTTTGTTCCTGAAGTAATGCAATTTGGTAAATCATTTATGTAAATTAAAAATAGTAGTGGACCCAATACTGTTCCTTGAGGTACACCTGAGTTTACTGTTATCGGTGTTGATTTAGAGCCATTTATTATTACAGTTTGTTCTCTCCCTATCAGAAAATCTTTAATCCACTGATGCAGTGAACCATTAATGCCGAAATATTTTAATTTTTTAAGCAAACTATGGCGGTGTACTTTGTCAAAAGCCTTAGAAAAATCTAGTAAGATAGCATCTATTTGTTCACTATTATCTAAACCCCTTGAAAAATCATCAATTAGTCCTATTAGTTGTGTTTCACATGATCTATATTTCCTAAAGTCATGTTGGTATGGTGTGAGGACATTATGTTTGTCTAGGTGGTTTATGATGTTGCTACATATTATGTGTTCTAGGATTTTACTTAATATGAGATTTTTTTTTAAGTATTTTTTTTTATTTTGCTTGTTATTTGTTTGTACCTGCACACCTTCAGACACGTTGTATATTATATAGATACTAGTATAAACATCCCAAGCAGCTGTCTGGGGTGACGCGGAAGTACAACTGCAGCTTCGAAATAATTAGAACAAAACACTCGGCTAATGGGTCCCGTGTTGTTGTTTTTTTTTGTTTTTACTTTCTTATTTACGAGTAGGCCTAGCACGTTTTGACCTAACCGTGCAACTGTCTACTACAGATTGTGATCAATTCAAATTAACGAGAATATAATGGTAATGTCTCCAATTCCGAAGATTAAGGATGCTTATCTTATCTTATCTTAAATAATACAGACGCTTCTTCAAAGAAGAAGATGATTACGTTCTACGCGTCATGCATATTAACCAATGACTTAAATTCCGCCAAGTCACTGCTCCATGCTCTAAAAGCGCTAGGGAAGAAGGAGTATTTGTATAAATGTGTCCTAGCATATGGGACGAGGAATGTTCCTTTATCTTTTGTCTTTCTGAGTATTGTATTAGATTTTGTTTTTGTATTTGAAGATTATGGTTCAGTGTTTTATGTATAATTGCTACTTTACTTTTGAGCCTTCTGTCCTGAAGGCTTTCTAAATTTAGTGATTTTACTAAAGGTGTTACTCTAGTCAAATGTGAATATTCGTTTGTTATGAGTCTCACTGCTCTATTTTGTGTCTGTTCCAGTTTCTTAATGTTTTCTTGAGTTGAGGGGTCTCAAACGGAGGATGCATATTCTATTATTGGCCTAACCTGCGTTTGCAGTGATTCACATGACTATGCAGACCCAGTTGCGACCTACATATTTTCGCGCACCTCGTGCAGACAAAGCCGTTGTCCACTGGCGGTCTATGTTCTCGTTTTCTGCACCTGTCTTCAATAATGTCTTGTCTTTGAGTCTCAAATCTTTGTCTCGCAGCCTTTGTGAGAACTCAGCCAACTGTCTCCGACATATGTCGTCTGCTATCAGATACTTTCCTCTGTGTCTGTGAGGGCGAAATGGCGACTGAGTTTATCTTTATAGCGCTGACGGGAGGAGGGGCACCTCTGTTTCGCCGTCCTCCTTTAAGCTCGCAAAGAGGATCAGCTTTAGCATGCTGTCGTCTCCCATGCGGGATAAGTGTCCGTCCCAGCACAGCTGTCGAATGGTAATCATCGCTTCTGTACTGTCCACACCGGCCTCCAGCAGAACGTGGTTATTTGTAATGTAGTCTTGCCAGCTGGAGTACACAATTAATTAAGAATGACAGTATTTTGATATTAAAAATAATAATAATTATATTCCTTTTGAAACCTGCCTTTTTACTTTCTTGGGTGGACCACTTCTGGGGCCGATTTTGAGTTTGTGTTTCCACACAAACTGTCTTTGTAACTGTGACGAGATGTTAATTAGTTATTATTTGGCTTGTTAATTATGTCTAGGGGAAATTTTATTAATTTTATCCCGCTCACATATAAGATTTTGTACAGGCACACCGCAACTAACAGTAAGAACAGACCAATATTATAAGTTCATAAATAGAATAATTTAATAAATGAAAGATTACAAGAGATAAATGATTAAATAAAATTATAATTAAGAAAATAAAAGAAGTAAAGGTGCTAATATCTATAATAACTGTTCATCATGGATTGCTAATTATTGAGTGATTGGAGGAGAAGAATGTTCCTATGTCTGCTACTTATTTTTCTTAGCTGCTAGCTCCTGGGTCGTCTTCTGGCGGTCGTAGGACTGGCACTCAGAAGGATGAGTCATCCGGCTCTGTCTTAGGACGTCGGCTCGGGATATTCTCTATGCTGTAGGCAAGCTGGCTCTAGGGTGAGGCCACTGCCTGTTTAGCAATAGAGAAGGTTGGTGCTGCAGACTAAGCTGTAGTGGGACGATCTCTCAGCTGTGATCTCTAGCTCGTAGAGAGCCGTGCTAACTCAACACCAGTTTATCTTCTGCTGCGAAGGTTGCTCTAATCTGTCGGCATTAGGCAATAACTATTGGGCAGTGGACAGTTTGGGCCGGGTACTGGGCAGATGATACTGGGCAGTATAGGGCACTGTGGACACTGGGCAATATGTTAGGGCCAAGGACAGTAGGCAATGCCTTCTTGCTAACAGGTATGTAATTGGGGGGAGTGTATCTGGTGTGGTCTGCCTCGGTTACAGCTTTCTATGGAGATCTGGTAGTTGTAGCAATCGTGTGTAGTAACCAGGGGTAGCAATCAGGGGTAGCAATCAGGGGTAGCAATCAGGGGTAGCAATCAGGGGTAGCAATCAGGGGTAGCAACCAGGCTGGGGATAAGAAAGACAATTAGGAACCTCCTAAAGGTATTGAGCAGGGATTCCCATATGCCTTGCAATCATTCAGATGTAGGCATTGGTATCAATCCCAATAAGGCATTTAAGACAATCATGTATAAAATCTTAAAGCATGCGTATAACTCAATAGCAAACAAAATACAGGTAAGATAACTACAGTAAATGTGTCATCATATAATGTAGGATGATACTAGCTAAGATTCATCCATTAAATGAGATTACGGCAATAAGTAATCAGTTACAGTAAAATGGGGAATGAGCATATTATATACTAAAGGATAAGATGAAAATAAAATATTAGGGATATGGCTACAGTAATAAGTGTTTGATATAGTTAATCAAAATTACATTCATCCAAGGAACTATAAGTTCACAAGGGTGGGAGACATAATAACATGTTTGAGGGATATACAACAGAAATGTGAAATGACTAATTTCACATGGGCTCTGTAAGTTTAGAGCACTGTGATCTAAGTTCTTAGACAGTACTTAGATTCACGAAAGGTTATTGTTTACATTCATCACTAAAATACGGGAATGGAGAAACATAACAAAATCAAATATAATAACTATGGTTTCAAATGTAGACCACCATAGCGGCATTAGTAATACTATATGAAGATATAGTATCGACATAAAATAGTACAATGTATATACATAATAAAGTCATAATGTAATGACGGGGAACGTGGTTGTGTACTAATGTGTACTCACACATTCCTATAATATAAAATAAGCATAGTAAAATGTTTACACTTACCCGTTTGTCCCTAATGAAACCTCACAACTAAACTTCCTAACAGAGGAGACTGTATGAATCCTAGCGGGCCTAATTTGGAATGCTTTGGTCTCTCTATATATATAGATGGGACTTTTCGTTTAACGGGTGGGGAAGAAAGCTAGCTGATTTTCTCACATGTATCGATGTACCGGAGATGTCAGGCGTCAGGTCAGATTTATGGTCAATATTCGTTGCCTACCGTGAGAGTAAAGTCTTAAGCGAATATGTATCTGTCCAGCCCGAGTGCAATGCTATTCTTAGAGCGATGTGTATCCTGCGGGGGGGGGGGGGGGGGGTAGGTGTGAGAAGTTATTAGGGCGCGGCGTGTAGCGCGGGTGCAGCGACTTCATAGTGTCACCTGTCCAGCGGTCAATAATTAAAAGTTAGCCCTAGAGAAGCTAGTTAATGTTTTATGTCGAGATTCGTCCCGTGAGAAACGTGCGAGGGGGGATAAATCCTACAAGAAATTAGTTATGGGTGGACAAGAAAATAATTGTTTAAGTTAAAAATTAAAGTTTCTCACGGTTTGCTGGGAAAAACTAAAATGAACTTATGTATGCAAGTTTCGTATCGTCACATACCCACCCACTTAAAAAGTATTCGCAGAATACTATTAGTACTTGCATATAAGTTTCATTTGAGCTTTGTCGTTGTCCAGTCTAATTGTCCTAAGGGAAAAAAAAAATGAATCTGAATTCGAGGACCGGTTCGTAAGGGAGATTGGGCCTCTAGGTATCCGTTTTAAGTCTAATTTCGATCCCACCGTGGACTGTTGTGTTTGGGTGGAGAATAACGTGACCTGTGGTTGAGGTCAGGTTTGTTTTGGTACCTGTGCGTCCTACCTGAAGCAGTGAGGGGTGATGGGGTATAGTTGCAACATGATGGACTGGGCGGGAATCGGTGGCGACTACCACCCTTGTGATTCCATGCAGGTATCATATTTATACGTGGGGGCCAAGATTGTTGACCATACCAACGCCGTCTGACACTGTCAATGTCAGGAATTAGGGGTTTAATTTCCTTAGTTCGGTTGAACTGAGGTGTTGAGTGATGGCGCCCAGTGTTTGACTGATTTGGGCCATCCTTCTGTCTAGTCGTTCTACCGACTGGCAGGGAAAAATATGGCTTCTTGACATTTCCTAATGGTACGTATTGGGAGCCAAGAATAAAGTCGTACACGGGTGACTCCATAACAGCGGCGTTTATGGTCCCGTGCACGTATCGACATTCTACATGAACCCTCGCTATGGGCAAGACCATTGGAGGTGTAGTTTTGTCGACGGTTTGGATCTCTACCGTTTCACCGGTGAGATCTGCCGAATCAATCAGCGCTTCCTTTATTATGGAAGTAAAAGAGCAGGCTGTATCAAACATGATATAAGTTTGAACGCCGTTTATTAGGGCCTGCTCTACACCTGGGGGTGATGTAGAGGGGTGAGGAGGTATATAAGGGATTTCTGGGCCTACCGGGTTACCAGTCTTGGGCCGTGGAACGGCCGTCAGGGCCGATACGACGTGTGGGGCATGTTGTTGTCGAGTCCTCCTGTCGTCACGCGTGTTATGTGAGTCACGGTGAGAGGGGTGGTAGGAATTATTCTGGCGTGATTGATGGGGAGGGCGGTTCGACTGGTTGGATGGGTGTTGTGAAGGGACACGTGCCTGGCTGTTTTGATTTTGGTTGTGAGGTGTGGGCTGGGCAGGGGAGGTTTCGCTAGATTGTGGTTCTGTTACGGGTGTCTTAGCTTTCTGGTCTCGTCTGGCAGCTATGTATCGGTCTGCATCAATTGCAATGTCAGAAGGGTCACTCGCCTGTTGCTCATTGACATATATTCGAGTTTCCTGCGTTAAGCAGTCTCGAAGCTGCTCAGCCAGAATAAGGTTTCTAAGACCTTCAAATGTTTCGGGCATTTTGCTTAGGGCTAGCCATTTCCCGAGGTATTTGTCCAGCCTGTCGCAAAGATTGACATAAGTTTCTTTGCGCTCAAGGCGGGACCCTCGAAACTTCTTGTGGTATGAATCAGAGGTTAGCTCAAATTGAACCAATAGTGCCTCTTTCAGGGCTTCAAAGTCCTCCCGTTGGTATGAGGGGAGCTTTGTGTAAGCCTCGTAAGCCTTGCCCCTAAGGCATTGAGCTAGCCTGAAACACCACCTATCCTTGGGCAAGCTATAATAGCGTGCCACCTCTTCGAATCGTGTTAAATAAACTTCAACACTTTCGCTCTTCTCATCGAAGGGCTCGAAGGGGATGTTGGGTGAGCTATTTGAGGACCCTTGGCTGGAAGCTGGGCTAGCAGGCTGAGAATCAGCGACTGTGCGAGCCGTCTCATTCTCTTGAGCTATTCTAGCTCTCTCAGTTGCCTGTCTCTCCCGCTCCATGGCTAACTCGTGCTCATGTTTTTCTTTATCTCTTGCTAACTCAAATTCCCGTTCCCGGGCTACCCTCTCCTCTAATTCCCACTCATCCAACTTTTGTCGGATGTAGTCAGAGCGATCTTTCCCTTCTAATTCTAACAATGCCGCCGTCTCTGTCAACTCTTGTATTTTGAGTTTTCTGTCAGAGTCAGTCTTGGATCTTGTATTGCTGGCCATTATTTATGTATGAGAGAAATAAAATGGGAAACTAATAAGACTAAAAGGAGGGATATTACTGAAGTAAGAGCGTTCTATGAAGCCCGTATGAAACAACCACGTTGCCCGTGATAATAATACAATATTAAGTACAGTGATGCAACTTAAAATAACCACAAATAATAATATTATACTAAGTTAATACGTGATAACATCTAAAGTAAAATAGATATAAAATAAAGACTCTAGCAACACTCATCACTCCGTTTGCAATCCGTTACTTTAAGATAATGAAAGTATATTAGATATAGGAAAGTTCTACTGCTGTATGCCTGTGCCTGTCTAATAAAGGATTCTAGTTTCAGATCCCCGGACGGGACCACATTTATATGTGACGAGATGTTAATTAGTTATTATTTGGCTTGTTAATTATGTCTAGGGGAAATTTTATTAATTTTATCCCGCTCACATATAAGATTTTGTACAGGCACACCGCAACTAACAGTAAGAACAGACCAATATTATAAGTTCATAAATAGAATAATTTAATAAATGAAAGATTACAAGAGATAAATGATTAAATAAAATTATAATTAAGAAAATAAAAGAAGTAAAGGTGCTAATATCTATAATAACTGTTCATCATGGATTGCTAATTATTGAGTGATTGGAGGAGAAGAATGTTCCTATGTCTGCTACTTATTTTTCTTAGCTGCTAGCTCCTGGGTCGTCTTCTGGCGGTCGTAGGACTGGCACTCAGAAGGATGAGTCATCCGGCTCTGTCTTAGGACGTCGGCTCGGGATATTCTCTATGCTGTAGGCAAGCTGGCTCTAGGGTGAGGCCACTGCCTGTTTAGCAATAGAGAAGGTTGGTGCTGCAGACTAAGCTGTAGTGGGACGATCTCTCAGCTGTGATCTCTAGCTCGTAGAGAGCCGTGCTAACTCAACACCAGTTTATCTTCTGCTGCGAAGGTTGCTCTAATCTGTCGGCATTAGGCAATAACTATTGGGCAGTGGACAGTTTGGGCCGGGTACTGGGCAGATGATACTGGGCAGTATAGGGCACTGTGGACACTGGGCAATATGTTAGGGCCAAGGACAGTAGGCAATGCCTTCTTGCTAACAGGTATGTAATTGGGGGGAGTGTATCTGGTGTGGTCTGCCTCGGTTACAGCTTTCTATGGAGATCTGGTAGTTGTAGCAATCGTGTGTAGTAACCAGGGGTAGCAATCAGGGGTAGCAATCAGGGGTAGCAATCAGGGGTAGCAATCAGGGGTAGCAATCAGGGGTAGCAACCAGGCTGGGGATAAGAAAGACAATTAGGAACCTCCTAAAGGTATTGAGCAGGGATTCCCATATGCCTTGCAATCATTCAGATGTAGGCATTGGTATCAATCCCAATAAGGCATTTAAGACAATCATGTATAAAATCTTAAAGCATGCGTATAACTCAATAGCAAACAAAATACAGGTAAGATAACTACAGTAAATGTGTCATCATATAATGTAGGATGATACTAGCTAAGATTCATCCATTAAATGAGATTACGGCAATAAGTAATCAGTTACAGTAAAATGGGGAATGAGCATATTATATACTAAAGGATAAGATGAAAATAAAATATTAGGGATATGGCTACAGTAATAAGTGTTTGATATAGTTAATCAAAATTACATTCATCCAAGGAACTATAAGTTCACAAGGGTGGGAGACATAATAACATGTTTGAGGGATATACAACAGAAATGTGAAATGACTAATTTCACATGGGCTCTGTAAGTTTAGAGCACTGTGATCTAAGTTCTTAGACAGTACTTAGATTCACGAAAGGTTATTGTTTACATTCATCACTAAAATACGGGAATGGAGAAACATAACAAAATCAAATATAATAACTATGGTTTCAAATGTAGACCACCATAGCGGCATTAGTAATACTATATGAAGATATAGTATCGACATAAAATAGTACAATGTATATACATAATAAAGTCATAATGTAATGACGGGGAACGTGGTTGTGTACTAATGTGTACTCACACATTCCTATAATATAAAATAAGCATAGTAAAATGTTTACACTTACCCGTTTGTCCCTAATGAAACCTCACAACTAAACTTCCTAACAGAGGAGACTGTATGAATCCTAGCGGGCCTAATTTGGAATGCTTTGGTCTCTCTATATATATAGATGGGACTTTTCGTTTAACGGGTGGGGAAGAAAGCTAGCTGATTTTCTCACATGTATCGATGTACCGGAGATGTCAGGCGTCAGGTCAGATTTATGGTCAATATTCGTTGCCTACCGTGAGAGTAAAGTCTTAAGCGAATATGTATCTGTCCAGCCCGAGTGCAATGCTATTCTTAGAGCGATGTGTATCCTGCGGGGGGGGGGGGGGGGGGGGGTAGGTGTGAGAAGTTATTAGGGCGCGGCGTGTAGCGCGGGTGCAGCGACTTCATAGTGTCACCTGTCCAGCGGTCAATAATTAAAAGTTAGCCCTAGAGAAGCTAGTTAATGTTTTATGTCGAGATTCGTCCCGTGAGAAACGTGCGAGGGGGGATAAATCCTACAAGAAATTAGTTATGGGTGGACAAGAAAATAATTGTTTAAGTTAAAAATTAAAGTTTCTCACGGTTTGCTGGGAAAAACTAAAATGAACTTATGTATGCAAGTTTCGTATCGTCACAGTAACCTTGATCTATGTCAAGTTGCGGGCGTTGCTGTGAATGTAATTTAGTCGTTACAAAATGTATGAGTATGAGTGATCCTCGGAGCCGCCATCTCGTTTGAATTTTATCGTCACTCCATTAATTTAAAAAAAGTAATAAAATAATATTGAAAGTGTTCTTGTCTTATAAACTACAGACGTTACTTCAAAAGAGAATATCATTACGCCCTACGTGTATGCACTTGTTAATCTAGTTTTGCATATTAATTAGAAACTTAAATTCTTTATATCTTAGTCCTCTGTCCTCAAGCGTCTCCAAATGTAATGGTTTAATTAAAGGCGTTACTCTAGTCAACTGTGAATATTCCTTTGCTATAAAATCTTACGGCTCTATCTTGCGCCTGTTCTAGTTTCTGCATGTTTTCTTGAGATTTGCTCGGCTACACTGGCTGCCTGGTCGTGCGGTATGCGCTCTGGACTGTCGTTCGGACTTCTCGATGGTCCCGGGTTCATACCCTGCCCTCTGCCATCCCCCGTCGTCCTGCGGGAGGTTTGGACTAGGAAGTAAATTATCTTCAACTCTGAAGGAACATCCGAAACATTTTTAGAAACATATATGCTCGTAGGACGTAATTATCTTTTTCTTTGAAGGAGCGTCTGTAATTATGGATAAGATAATCAGCATTGTGACATTTTAAACATATTTCACCAGCTGACTTAAATACAATAGGGAAATAAAACAAAAAAGTCGTAAAGGAATCGGGGTTGGTATCGATTCCTGATAGAAAATAAAAATATTCATAATCGTTGTTTACTTTCCCTAGTCTGAAATCTTCCATTTCTATGTAATTAGTCCTCGGAAGATAATTAACAGTGTTCCCCCTTTTTTTAACCTACAAATATCTTAACCCACAATTGGTCTGCCTGTCATATAATAGTTGTTTTTTCAGACGTCTTTTATTTGGCGCCAAAATAATTGCAAAATCGATTTTCGTCATTTTAGACAGACTGTAAAAAAAAATTGAAAGTAAATTTACATTTAAGGTTCAATTGTTGCATAATATAATGTAGGGCGATTCATGTCATTCTTCTTGACCAAAATGTCAGAGGAGATTGTTTCTACAGCATAACTAATGTTTACATGCTAGCAAATTTTTTTTGGTTAAATGTTGAAACGGATTTACTTGATTATGGGGGCGTGATGGATGAATGGTAAAGTACTTGGCTTACGAACCGATGGGTTAGGGTTGAAATCTCGTGTTGAAATCTCGTGTTGAAATCTCGTGTTGGAATCTCGGGTTGAAATCTCGTGTTGGAATCTCGTGTTTGAATCTCGGGTTGAAATCTCGTGTTGAAATCTCGTGTTGAAATCTCGTGTTGGAATCTCGGGTTGAAATCTCGTGTTGGAATCTCGTGTTTGAATCTCGGGTTGGAATCTCGTGTTTGAATCTCGGGTTGAAATCTCGGGTTGAAATCTCGTGTTGGAATCTCGTGTTGAAATCTCGTGTTGAAATCTCGTGTTGAAATCTCGTGTTGGAATCTCGTGTTTGAATCTCGGGTTGGAATCTCGTGTTTGAATCTCGTGTTGAAATCTCGGGTTGAAATCTCGTGTTGGAATCTCGTGTTGAAATCTCGTGTTGAAATCTCGTGTTGAAATCTCGTGTTGAAATCTCGTGTTGAAATCTCGTGTTGAAATCTCGTGTTGGAATCTCGTGTTTGAATCTCGGGTTGGAATCTCGTGTTTGAATCTCGTGTTGAAATCTCGTGTTGAAATCTCGTGTTGGAATCTCGTGTTTGAATCTCGGGTTGGAATCTCGTGTTTGAATCTCGGGTTGGAATCTCGTGTTTGAATCTCGGGTTGGAATCTCGTGTTGAAATCTCGTGTTGAAATCTCGTGTTGAAATCTCGTGTTGGAATCTCGTGTTTGAATCTCGTGTTTGAATCTCGTGTTTGAATCTCGTGTTTGAATCTCGTGTTTGAATCTCGGGTTGGAATCTCGTGTTTGAATCTCGGGTTGAAATCTCGTGTTGAAATCTCGTGTTGAAATCTCGTGTTGAAATCTCGTGTTGAAATCTCGTGTTGGAATCTCGGGTTGAAATCTCGTGTTGGAATCTCGGGTTGAAATCTCGTGTTGGAATCTCGGGTTGAAATCTCGTGTTGAAATCTCGTGTTG
Source organism: Biomphalaria glabrata (assembly GCF_947242115.1). Classification (NCBI taxonomy): domain Eukaryota; kingdom Metazoa; phylum Mollusca; class Gastropoda; family Planorbidae; genus Biomphalaria; species Biomphalaria glabrata. The sequence goes on along the minus strand of NC_074716.1, from coordinate 50,090,303 downwards.
AAATCTCGTGTTGAAATCTCGTGTTGGAATCTCGGGTTGAAATCTCGTGTTGGAATCTCGGGTTGAAATCTCGGGTTAAAATCTCGGGTTGGAATCTCGGGTTGGAATCTCGTGTTGAAATCTCGTGTTGGAATCTCGGGTTAAAATCTCGGGTTGGAATCTCGGGTTGGAATCTCGGGTTGAAATCTCGGGTTGGAATCTCGGGTTGGAATCTCGTGTTGGAATCTCGGGTTGAAATCTCGGGTTGGAATCTCGGGTTGGAATCTCGGGTTGGAATCTCGGGTTGGAATCTCGGGTTGGAATCTTGTGTTGGAATTTCGGGTTGAAATCTCGGGTTGGAATCTCGGGTTGGAATGTCGGGTTGGAATCTTGTGTTTGAATCTTGTGTTGGAATGTCGGGTTGGAATCACGAGTTGCAATCTCGGGTTGGAATCTCGGGTTGAAATATCGGGTTGGAATCTCGGGTTGAAATCTCGGGTTGGAATCTCGGGTTGGAATCTCGGGTTGAAATCTCGTTGATGGCTGGGATTTTGAACCTCTGGATTTTGAGGGTGACTTTGAATCCACCCAAGTCTATTGAATACAGGACATTAGGAAGCGAAAATAAATGCGGTTTCTAAATTATTTCTTTTACCTGACAACAAAAGAATCAATTTAAAAAAATAACCAATTAGTTAATTAACTATTGTTAATAAATTATTTTATTTGGTATCTCGACCAAGGGAAAACAATTGTAATTGACTGAAGTGGTGGTAAAAGCTGAGTTATTCCCTTTTATAGGTCGTCGTCTGAGTCTTAGTGAACACAAGACTTGAAAATAAGGCGAGACTATAGAAACCACAGATAACTCTACAATTTTCCATGCTCATAAGCAGAGTGGTTACCGTGTTGGCTCGAGTAGGCTTTAGTCAGGTGTAGGAATCCAGGGCGTTCCCCTTTTCATTTAAAATTTTTTAAAAGCTTTTTTATTGTTAGTCTAGATCTAGTACACATTTAATTACATGACTGATCCAAACTAATTGATACAAGTACGCTTGATATAAGCTTTGTTTAACCCTTCTTAAAGTGCTGAGCTGTTTTACAATGAGTGCATAAAAAAATGGAGGCTAAACTACCACACGCGCCTTAAGGGTTAACATTTTTGTTTTATGTATTTTATTTTCTTGTTGCATGATGCAGTTGTGGAAGGTAATCAATAGTTCTGTCCAAACGTTGGGTTACTGTCCTGCAGCTAATTGGACCACTGCTGACATAACGCAATACTCCCTAAAGCTTATCTATCACCAGAAATGGAACACAGACAACATAAGACTGTAAGATAATCTATCATTCTCTCGCCCCCTCCCTCCCTTTTTTTTTTGCCCTGAGTAACAAAACGAATGGCCATAGCGCTGTGTGTCAGACATACCCCAAGGGACAGTACTTGACCACAGTAGAGACCCTGTACAGAGCACGTCAGACATTTATTAGGATTTTTTAAAAAGTCTTAGTACATTATATCATATGCATAATAAGCCTGGTAGCTTCTTCTAGCATATATATCGCAACGTGTATATACAATGTATATAGCAACATTGATCATAATGCATTAGTTTAGGCTTGGTAGAGGTGTGGTGGCTGAGTAGTAAAACGCTTGGCTTCCGAACCTAAGGGTCCCGGGTTCGGATCTCAGTGAAGACTGACTTTTCGAATTTCGAGTTTAGCGCTATGTGAAGTAATACGTACATTTTATATTTTAAAGATTTTCATACATGGAGGCGAATCCATAAATAGCCAGCTTTTTCTTTGGTGTAACAGGTGTTCAGGATAAAGGGGGTGTTGATAGGCTGGTTGTTGTTGTTGTTGTTGTTGTATTTAAAGTTATAATTTATATATATAATTCTCTTCTTCACTCAAGAGTTTGGACGAGAAGAAGAAGTCAAGGAAAGATCACTCTTTTATTTCTGCGGATAGAGTTATCCCACTAACTTTACGAGCCTTGCGTGTAGCAAAGTCATACAGTATATCATAAAAATTCTATTTCCTACATAGATCACGCTCAATAGCGAGAATTAACAAATGTTTCCATCTATCTACCATAATAAATGAAATAAAGTAATTCTTCATTAGTTTGAGGCGCGAGAAGTTTCTTTCACCAGATTCCAAAATTACGCATAATGCCGTTTTTTTATTGCGCGTAGGATTGGCGTTTTCCTTATTGAATGACACTCCAAAATGACATTTTTGTCTATATATTTCAGGAGATTCGAATGAGTTTTCTAAAGATTTTAATAATTTCCGGATATTTCCAGGACTTTTTCGCATATTTTGCAATTTCAGGAGATTTTCAGGAGCTCCTAGTAAATTGACAGGAGGCCGCAGGAAATCTGTTATAAGTTATACAATGGATTAATTTAATAATTTATACACCTAGAATTAGCGCAGGTCCTATGAGGTGCAGGGCCCACTGCGATCGCATAAGTGCGGAGCCCTCTGCGGTCAGCTAAGGCCGGCCCTGCAAAATAGCGGCGCATGTACGCCGCCGGTCGACTAGTATTGTAATAAACCTGGTGGTGGCACAGATGGGGGTGTGTAGACAGCTGACGCCAATCGCCCTAGGCCAGCGCTAGAGTTGAGCGGTCAACCGTGACGAGTTACGACGGTCAGCCAAGACAGTTTGGGAAGGATCGGTGTTGTGTGTAGAGCTCAAGAGCGTCACGAGGGATGTAGTCAGGTGACCAACCAGAAGGGTCCAGTGATGTTCCGTCCGGTTCTAGAAGGCCAGCTGGGACCCTATATAAAGAGCAGAGGTGTCACAGTTAAGGAGGTTCCGAACGGGGTTCAGTACAATGGCTCAGCACAAGCCCGGAACGAGACAGAGAGACCAGTGCAAGAGTTGATACGGCGGTACGGTTATTAACGGAAATATTTGTACAGTCTTAGGTTGCCAATTGTACAGTGTCGGCTGTAATTTATCGAACATTAAAGTGTTACGTTACTTTGGAGCCCTGAGTGGTCATTTTCTCTTGAGTTGTTGGTGTCTTGTGGTGCAGTTTGCAGAGTGCCTGGATAGTGAGATTCGTTACAATATAATGTTTCCACTTCTGCGGAATGTTAATATAAGCTCTCCGTTTAATGCTTCACTTTAGTTGACAACATTGGAGTTCGATTTAACTCTTTCTCTCCTAATCGACGATACCATCGTTGATTTGGCCTCATTAGATTAAATTAATGTTTACTTTATAAACTTGAATTTGTATTATATAAGAATTGATTCTATACCAAATACAACATTTTTCTGATAACAAATAACAAAGCTATTGAAGCTGAATCATAACAGGGGAGCAAAATGAAGAATTCCGTCGAAAAGTGGGGAAAATAATTACGGAGAGAAAGAGTTAACGTACTGGACATTATTTACTTTATTTCGAAAAAAAGTCGAATAGTTTTGATAACAAAAGGCATATTGTAGGTTAAGAGCGTTTTGAGAACTTCCCCCCTCCCCCTAAAAAAAACAACACAAAAAGAGAGCTTTAAAAAAATTAGATAAACCAAAACCGAATTTAAACTTGATCAAGCCCCTATGCTATTTAAGATATGGCGCCCTTTATAACTCCGGATTTGTCAGTGTCAAATATGATTTTGGAATACCAAGAGAGTTAATGGTGATGTACAATTAAGAAGTATATACATAGTGCAATGATACATTTTTAACTTAACTCTTTCTCTCCGTAATTCTTCATTACTATTTCACTACCTGTTATAATTGAGCTTCAATAACTTTGTCGTTTGTTACCAGAAAATGTTTGATTTGGTATAGAGTTAAAGAGAAATGCATGCTCTTTTTATATGACACAAAATAACGTTTATTAAATTAAACATTAATTTAATTTAATGAGGTCAAATCACCGATGGTATCGTCAATTAGGAGAGAAAGAGTTAATTTTCACTTATCATCGTCATCCCTAACCAGACTGGGTCACGCGCAGTCCATTTCGCAAAGTCCCCGCACTTGTTAAAATCATTATTATTTATAAAACATTCACTCGGTGGGACCCCAAAGAAAATCGAGGATCCTAAGCTATAGCTTGTGTAGTCTTATCTTATCTTATAAATTACAGACGTTACTTCAAAAGAGAAAACTATTACGTTCTACGCGAAGTGACTTAAACTCTGCTAAGTCATTAGTTTCCCTCGGTGATTGAGGCAATTCATTCTCTGATCTAGTGACAATATGGGACAAAGGAGAACTTGCACGAATTTGTCCTAGCATATGGAATAAGGAATGTGTCTTTACGTAAATTTTACAATGAGAATGAAAATGTTCCCCAAACATTGGAAGGCGTACTAAGTGTTGCCTACAAGCTTGGCAAATAAAAGTGCAGCGTTGTGTACTTCTGTGTGTGAAGCAGATAGTCTCGGGTTCGATGCTGAAATTTCGTTTAGCCGCCAACTTGCTTGAAATGAAGAGACCAACTGGTTGCAGCCGGCTTCAGAACGAGGCAGCTGGAGGTCACTTACAAAGGCCGTGGGATATACAACAGCTGCCGAGGAGAGACGCAGACGGCGAAAAGAAAATCTAAATCAACCACCGTCGAACAATGGTTATGCCTGCCTGGATGTGGCAAAATATGTAGGTCACAGATGGGCTGCGTAGCCACGGGAAATATTGCATTCCTCATTAATCTTTAGACTCGAAGTCAGGGCCTTATTATATTTGAATGACAAATAAAATTTGAAAGTTTAGTTAGCAACATTGTTTTAAAACGTAAAGAAGGAATCACTTGTTGAAATCATAAGTTGACCAACAAATCGAGTCTAACTGAAGTTAGCCGACTTAGCAATGGATTCAGGACACAACGACGCCAGGCTGTGTCTTAAAGGCTGCGCCAAAAGGTTTGCACCATAACTCCTGTTTTTAAAGGCTAAGCCAAAAGACTGAGCCAGAACTGCTGCGCCTTAAAGGCTACGCTAAAAGGCTTGCGCCAGAACGAATGTGCCTTAAAGACTGCGTCATAAAGGTTTCTCCGTAACGGCTGTGCCTTAAAGGCTGCGCTAAAAGGGTTGCACCAAAACGGCTGTGCCTTAAATGCTGCGCCAAAAAGGTTGCGCCAGTACGGCTGCGACAAAAGGTCCTTCGCAGCGGACCACGCTATCCATATTATTTTATGTCCTTTTTAAAATGTTGACTTAAATAGAATAGCAGCAAAATGTTTTGTCACCTGTTAAACTTCATATTGTATACAAATATGCAATGTATATAAACGATATATCTCCAATATACATGTCATATAAGCATAAAAGACCAAATGTGGCTTCAGATCGAGGACTGCAGCTCCTGGCCTTAGCTCGATCAATACATATGAACTACGGTAGTACTCATTCCGATGTGGGTAATACGTCTAGACAGGGGAGATAAACATGAATATATTCCTGGTTACTTCCCCTAACGGATACTCATTTAGGACCTAGTGTGAGTGACAGTCAGTACAATAGGCTCTAAAATAATAATGTAATAATAATAATCAGTATAATGATCTCCCTTAGAAATCTACTAATTATAAAGGAAAACAATATTTATAACACGTATTCTCCAGCTCGTCACAACCCCCCCCCCCCACAACCTACCATAACCCATATAGATATGATTTGAAAATTTACAAAATATTCACATTAAAGTCATCATTCGTATCCCCCCAAAAAATGAATGCGTGTTGGTCTACTCTTGTATGTGTTTATGTTTGCAATCACATATAGATTTTATGAGTGAGATTTACAAAAAATTTGGAATTGGTAAAATTTTAAAATATGTAGTAAAATTTCCAACAATGTGGAATTTATTAGAATAGGGAATATCCAGTTGACTTATAACCAGTTGACTTATATCCAGTTGAATTATAACCACTTGACCTATATCCAGTTGACTTATATCCAGTTGACTTAAAACCAGTTGACTTATAGCCAGTTGATTTATAACCACTTGACCCATATCCAGTTGATTTATAACCACTTGACCCATATCCAGTTGACTTAAAACCAGTTGACTTATATCCAGTTGACTTAAAACCACTTGACTTATATCCAGTTGACTTATAACCAGTTGACTTATAACCACTTGACCTATATCCAGTTGACTTATAACCACTTGATCTATATCCAGTTGACTTATAACCAGTTGGCTTATATCCATTTGACTTATAACCACTTGACCTATATCCAGTTGACTTATAACCAGTTGACTTATAACCACTTGACCTATATCCAGTTGACTTATAACCAGTTGACTTAGAACCACTTGACCTATATCCAGTTGACTTATAACCAGTTGGCTTATAACCAATAGAGAGTTATAGCCAGTTATGTGTGAGTAATTCCCCTACCCACACCCATCACATATAAGAACAGACACGAACCAATCAAACATTGTACAGACAAATGATGAAACATGTGACCCCCCTCCCTCTTCTTGCTTCCTTTGGGACCCCCCGGAGAGAGACGTAGAGACCATGAATGTACACAGTAGTCTAATGTATTTCCCATTAACCCGCAAGTTCTGAAGTTTCCTAAGGGAAATCGCCTCAAAACAAACCTTGAACATCATAACCTGACACTCTAGTCCAACTTCAAGTTCAATCATTCAATCAATAGTCGAAGAAAGTGGTAGTCTTATGGACCTCCTTCACCAATCGTAAACAAACAACATTTAGCCACGTGGTTCTCTTCTATACAAATTACGTAATACACAAGGCCTGTCATGTGACAGTTTTTTTTATTGTTTTATCAATATTATCACGTGGCTAAATGTTGTTTGTTTAAGATTGGTGAATGAGGTCCACTGTGGTGACCATGTGTCAGTGGTGTTGTTAAAAGTTTTAATAGGTCATCGTTGGAATTAGAAATTCCGAAACAAAAAATTTGTTAAAATAATCTTTTTTTTTTTTTTTCAAGTATTAGACTTGCATATCATCGGCGTAACAACAAAATATGTGCAGGACAAATTATGTGTATGAGACCAGGGGCGGAGTTGGGGGGGGGGGGTAAAAAAAGCGTTATGGAGTAGGGATCCATGTGTGTTTTGTGGAAAACTAAAGGACAATTTATAAAAATTATGTGAGGATTTTTTTTTTCTGTGTGTGGAGGGGTAGAAGGAGTTGCATTGTATAAACCGAGGGGCAGGAGATGGAATCATGACTCGAGCTGAGTTGTGTTGTTGAGCGTCTAAAAGGAGCATGGGGATTGTCTCCCAGATACACTTATCCCTCCCCCCCCCCTTTTCCCAACAGTCCACAAAAGAGTTTGGACTAGACCGCCGTTGACTATTGAATAATGATGATAACAATAACAGTATTGATAGTAAACGTGTTGTATATCTTGATGTTAATTTTATCTAGAAATCGATTGTGACATATGATTGTGTCCTGCTTGTGTCATACGATTGTGTCGTGCTTGTGTCATATGATTGTGTCATATGATTGTGTCGTATGATTGTGTCCTGCTTGTGTCATACGATTGTGTCGTGCTTGTGTCATATGATTGTGTCGTATGATTGTGTCGTATGATTGTGTCGTATGATTGTGTCGTGTTTGTGTCATATGATTGTGTCGTGCTTGTGTCATACGATTGTGTCGTGCTTGTGTCATATGATTGTGTCATATGATTGTGTCGTATGATTGTGTCGTGTTTGTGTCGTATGATTGTGTCCTGCTTGTGTCATACGATTGTGTCGTGCTTGTGTCATATGATTGTGTCGTATGATTGTGTCGTGTTTGTGTCATATGATTGTGTCGTGCTTGTGTCATATGATTGTGTCATACGATTGTGTCGTGCTTGTGTCATATGATTGTGTCATACGATTGTGTCGTGCTTCTGTCATATGATTGTGCTGTGCTTGTTTCATGTGCATGTGTCGTGCTTGTATCATATGATTGTGTCGTGTTTGTGTCATATGATTGTGTCGTGCTTGTGTCATATGATTGTGTCATACGATTGTGTCGTGCTTGTGTCATATGATTGTGTCATACGATTGTGTCGTGCTTCTGTCATATGATTGTGCTGTGCTTGTTTCATGTGCATGTGTCGTGCTTGTATCATATGATTGTGTCATATGATTGTGTCGTGCTTGTGTCATATGATTGTGTCATACGATTGTGTCGTGCTTGTGTCATATGATTGTGTCATACGATTGTGTCGTGCTTCTGTCATATGATTGTGCTGTGCTTGTTTCATGTGCTTGTGTCGTGCTTGTATCATATGATTGTGTCGTATGATTGTGTCGTGTTTGTGTCATATGATTGTGCTGTGCTTGTTTCATGTGCTTGTGTCGTGCTTGTATCATATGATTGTGCTGTGCTTGTTTCATGTGCTTGTGTCGTGCTTGTATCATATGATTGTGTCGTATGATTGTGTCGTGCTTGAGTCATAATGATTGTGTCGCACTTGTGTCATATGATTGTTATATTGTCACGATAGTGGGGTTTTTTTTTTTGAACTAATAGTGCATTGTCTCCACAATCATTGGACATGCTTGGACCCAGAGGTACCTATAAATCTATTTCAATACACTACTAGGATGAAGTAACTCAACGCTGAATGTAGTTTCCCTAAAAGTTCAATGCTTTCAAACTCAATTCAATAAAATGAGTGATTCAACATATGAATCACTTGTCCACTGACTTGACTAGGAGAATATAGTTGAAATAAAACAGTGAAGATACAGGAGAACAGCAACAACCCAATAGTTAATGAGCACAATTAAGCAATCTACTTCTAACAATGACCTATGACTAAAATGACTAATGACCAGCGACTGTCTACCGTACAATGACTAACCAACCTGGATACCTAGCTTCATGCTCTTCATATAGTAGCTCCTTCGATCTTTCTCGATTTTTTTTTACCGGTCAGTGATATTAGTTCTATCATCTCATAATTTCACCTTGACCCTGCATCATGTAATTACAAATCAGGGTTGTCTAGAAAGGTCTGCTTTATTTTCTCACGCACACGCAATGTGACCTAATAATACTGACTAATGACGTACTAGACGTCAGCCTGCATTGTGTGATGTCAGCCGGGACAGTATACACCCGCATAGGGCATATATGATTGTGTGTTATGATTGTGTGCTACGATTGTGTCATGTGATTACAGCATGTGATCGTATCACATATAATGATAACTTCAAGTGATTATTTCATATTATTGCTACATGTTATTGCTTCCTATGATTGCTTTAAAGTGATTGTTTCTCATGATTGTATCATATGATTGTGTTCTATGATTGTGTGATTGTGTCCTGTATTATTATTATGATTGCATCATATGATTGTGTCATATAATTGCGAGAGTTGTGTCATGATAGTGTCAAATGATTGTGTCAAACGATTGGTCAAATAATTGCGCCATATCAATTATTTTGGCAATAAAGAAGTCTTATGAATGACACGAATCACGACAGTGGCAGAGATCACGTGGACGATTACGTCACATCAATCACTGGGCTACTTATCCTTTGGGTCGTTTGGTCGGTAATGATTTCCTGAGGAGCAGACGTGAATCATGCCGAGCGCGTGGGGACGGAGAGTTCACTTCCGGTAGCGGCTACAAACTAATGCGATTTAAAATACAAAACCGAAGCACCAAGGTGCACCTTAAAGCTGTGGCGGTTTATGACTTAGGCACGTTTCTAGCTAGGAGGGACCTCTGTATGGCTTGACTTGGGTGCGTCATGACCTCGGCGGGAAGATGACTTAATAG